>NC_053427.1:44610838-44814837 GCF_007990345.1 Gossypium hirsutum
AGTTCCAATGCTACCTACATTAGTGGAGAGAAATTACTTCGTACAACATATGAAGATATAAGTTAAACTTAATGATTGCAGCTTAATCTTGAATAAAGGGAATAAAATTACATTGGTAAGGTTTAACATGACTTCATTAGGAAGCATTTAGTCTAATCTTTTCTATCATAATCGTTGTTGAGATTAATTTGAACTATATGTATATTTAAGTAGCATAACTATCAAATTTCTTGTCTTTGAGCATAAGTATATTAAATTCATAAGTTTGAGAAAAATGTATTTCTGAAGGAATTTTTCAAAGGTTTTCTCGAGAAATTATTTTCAAAATTTGTGCATTACTCGGGACGAGCAATGAATTAAGTTTGGGGGAGTGGAAACATAAAAATTTACACACTTTTTCATACCTTTTTAACTTAAATTCATGCGAATTCGGTTAAATTCTTGTCGAAAAATAATTAATTTTTATAAAATAATTAAAGTGCACTTAAAATATGAACATGTTGAAATTTAGTTAATTTCATAATTAGTTTTGATGAGTTTTGGTTATTTTCGACAGATTTGCACAAATGGCGAAAAATGGCTCGGTAGACACTGCCAGAAGCACAAAACTGAGAAGCAATTTGAAGTATCGATGCAAATTAATTTCTAGCCTAAGACGGTCCAAAATTATATGTATTAAATCATAATATAATTAATTTTAATTTATATCCATGTTAATTTGGGTTAATAAATTATTATTAATTACTTATGAAAAATGGTCTGATTGAACCGAACCGGCCATGGAGAGGACAACCCAAAACTGTCCAAGTGCTGACCCAATTCAGCTCATTAGCTGATTATTTAAGCTGCAAAGAAGCCCTTGAAGACTTGTTCAAATTGAAAATCAGCTCCTCCACAATTGATGGCTTTGAAGATTCTCTCCAAGCCATATTTAGCAATGTTGAAGCCATCAACTTTGGCACATAGATGGCCAGCCAAAGGGTGGCTCTTTGGCTGATATTTTTAGCAAATTTTAGCTGCCACATTCAGCTATAAAAGCTGATCATTCAAGGAATCCCTCATTCATTCACATCTCTTCTCTCCTCTCTCACTTTCTCCACTCATTTTCCCATTCCAAGTCCCTTGCTCTTGTGTCGATTTATCCCCTTTAGAAAGGGATATTCTTCAGCCATTTTGGAGCAACATTGAAGTGTTCATAGCAGCCTTGATTGGCAAGGACAACAAAGACCGAAGACGGAGCAAGCTAGTCAAGCCACGAAGAACCACTAGATTTGATTCTTGTTCCCTATCTCTTTAATTTTTGTTGTTGTTATGATGAACATATCTATGAATATTTATGCTTTTGGAATGGTTAATTTAATCATCTTAGATTGAATTTAATTCGTGTTGGTTTGATTCCATTTTATCTGCTTCAATTATTAAAATTGTGTTTATGTTGTTATAGGCCTCGATAAAATGCTTGATTAAGTAAAATCATGCCTAAATTATTCTTGCATTACAATTGTGAGGTAAGTAATGAATTAATTATTTAAATGGATTGAAACTGTAATTAATGGACATAATACTTAATCAGTGGATGTTTATTCTTCTAAGGTAGCTGAAGGTTAAATCAGCAATGTATCTCGCGATACACTTGCCTTGCATAACTTGCAAGATTATTATGATTAAACTATTTCAAGGTAAGGATACCTTGTTACCTCACATAGTCTTTTATGTGCTTATTAGATTTAATTAATCGTTTGAATTGACATAGGGATTTGCAAGAGATTAGTTTAACTTAATGAGTATGTATGTGACATAACATGTTTGCTTATTAAAATCTGTTTAATCGTTTGAATTAACATAGGGGTATGTTAAAAGATGAATGGATTTGTGTAAGTGAGTATGTTCATAAGTTAGCAAATTACCGAGTTGCCATGAATTTATTCATAACAACATAAGCATGAGTTTAATAATTCTAAGTTAAAGAAATGTAATTAAATCAACACTATTATGTCATCTTGATTAAATCATATTTTGAAATCGTGCATTTGAGATTTATTTCTTTAGTTTACTTAGTTTAAAATGTTAGTTTTTAATCACCCTCTTCAAACAAAATATTTTTCTTCACCAAAGGGTTTTAAGTAGCATTCATAAATAATTCTTTTCGCAGTCCCTGTGGGTACGATAACTCGATATTTACTTGTCACTATATTACTTGTTGAAATTATTTACACCTGCACATTTCTTCGTTCCACCTACACCTCTCCCCCTTTAGGGATTTTCATCCTAAAAAATTTTTCCAGTAAAAAGATTCGGCTATTGCTTTCTTATAGTTTTCTCTGGCTCCCAGGTAGCCTCTTCTATGCCATGTCATTTCCAAAGAATTTTTACTAATGCTACCTTTTTATTTCGTAACTGTTTTGTTTCCTGAGCTAAGATTTTTGATTGGTTCTTCCCTTTATGTCATATCATGCTGAATCTCTACCTCTGTTGGAGAGATAACATGTGAAAGATTAGACCTATAACACCCCAAACCCAGCCTAGACGTTATGGCCGAAATCTAGCATGTCACATTGAAGTGTTTTTCGAAAACCATGTTCTCATTAAAAACCCTTCTTACTATTTAAAACCTCTGGCCATTTTTAAACTTTTGAAAACCTCAGTTTCCGTTGGTTTATTAAAAGTCATTCTCTTGTAAAACATTATCACCTTTAAAACTTTATTTGCTGCGGAAGCTTAGTTTAAAGTTTTATGGAAACGTGATATTTTGAAAAACAGTTATTGTTTTGGAAAAGAAAATCGTGTTCTACTCCAGCAGTTATAAAACAATATATAAAATTCCAAATTTAGAACCAAAAATTAAAAGAGGCCTTGACACAAACCAGATCAAATATAAGTACTTGTAAATAGATAACTTAAAAGAAAATTAGAAACAATAGTAGTTGTGTGGCGACCTCCGAGTCCCTCGTAGCATCGATCCTCCTAATGCTGGGGATTACCTGCACAGTTAATAAACGGGGTGAGTGTAACACCCCGAACCCGAAACCGACACCGGAGTCGAACACGAGGTGTTAACTGACTTTAACCCCTTATAAAATTTATTTTCCAGACACTGCCCAATCTGTGTACTAGTCATTTTAAAAATCATATCTTGAGTTTCGTAACTCAAAAATCAGTTTCGTAATTTTTCCCAGAAACTAGACTCATGTGCCCATCTATGTATTTTTTTCTAGAATTTTTGGTTGGGCCAATTAGTACAGTTTATTAGTCAAAGTCTCCCATGTTGCAGGGGTCGACTACACTGACCTTTGCCCATTACGACTTGGATATCTCCCTGCACGGGGCTTCAATACTGATGCCGTTTGTTTCTATGAAAACTAGACTCAGAGAGGAATCTGTACATATATGTTACGACCCCTAATTATCTCTGGTTAGTTTATAATGAATTTCCAAAGTCGGAGCAGGGAATCCAGAAACCGTTCTGGCCCTGTCCCACAAAAATCTGATTATCTCTTAATATACTGCCCATATGATCTTTTCGTTACTTCCTCATGAAAACAGACTCATCGAGCTTCGATTACATAATTTATTCATCAATTAATTCCACTCCTACTATTTTTAGTGATTTTTCAATCTCATGACACTGCTGCTGCCAGCATCTGTTACGAAAGTAACTAGGTCCATTTCATGCCTACCCTTGATCCAACTCAATCGAACATTCGTGCCATTTTCGCATGGCTTAAAGTTTACATGCCAAAGTTCAAACACAACGTAATAGCTTATACATGCCAAAATGTTCTTCTAGCCAACTAAGAAGAAAGTACCAAAACTTGCTATCCGGTGTGATGACTTCGATGACGGCCTGACCCCGCAAAAATAGATGAGTCCAAGCAACCTATAATGGGTGACAAGGAAACACCGAGTGAGTTTATAACTCAGTAAGTCATAAGCAATGCACTACCATCCATCAATAACATTATCACAAGAGGAAACAAAATGGAACGAGACAATTTACTCCATCCATACCGAACCATACCATAGTTCCTCCAACCTATCGATTCAGTTTCATATCAATTCATGCATTCACATTCCATATACTCATCAATAGGACATTGAAGCATTTTCATAAATCAATTTATTTTCGTTACAATCAAACGACTAAACGGCCTTTCACCCATCCTACGATAAATTTTATGTACGTGACTTCAAGTATATTTGTCACATAGGTTCAAACTTACCGAGCTCAACACCAAGTATAAGCATAGCACCTATTAGCCATGTACTCAAGACACTTACCCGATCCGCTGTCCGCGATCGACTCAATAGTGTTGCACACATAGTGTCCATAATGATTCACGAATGTATATTGAGTCCGCACACACAGTGCTATATAATCAACTCGCACACTTAGTGCTACGAAATCAAATCGCACACTTACTGCTACATAGTCAAACTCGCACACTTAGTGCCGCATGGTCAATTCGCACACTTAGTGCATCATATTCATTTCGCACACTTAGTGCAACATAGTCAAATCGCACACTTAGTGCTGTACAATTTAATCCCGCGCACTTAGCGCCAATCTCATGGTCATAAATGGTTATACCCGCACGTTTAGTGCCGAGATCAACAACTCAGTACATCTTACCTCTTTTCTTTTCATTCAACAATTTCATCATCACATACGTACATGCATATATATATATGTATATTTATTCATTCCATTCAGCATCAATACATAAACATTATGACCATTTGAAATAATACCAACTACATGCTTAATGACTTACCTTGTGTTGGGTAAGACGGTTCCAACTCGGCTACTCAGTGATCTTTTCTTTGCCTTTGCTTGATTCTCCTCCTTTAGCTCCTTGAGCTTAATCAATAATTCACTAGTTTAACCATCTTGTTAAACATTCATAATTCAATTACACATGCTTATGTATGTTTGTATATTCGGCAACCATCCTCACTAATTACTCATGTTGATGGCCGAATGGATGTATGTGTGTACAATGTCAACTATAACATCATGTAATTCCACATATGACTACATTTCTTAAGTTCCACATCTTAATGCCCATTATACATAATCAAATTTAACATCATATATATATTTACTCATGTGGCCGAATATACATACTCCCATATAATATCAAGTACTCACTTTAAGTATATTGCCGAATATACTTAATCATACACACACCTAACCAAAATAATTTCTAAAATCTTTATATCATTTATAATACATCTAATTATCCTTTTTCACATTATCAACTCAAATCACATACATTATTTACTATAACATCTTTACATTCGGCATTGGTGTCAACCATAGTAGCCGATTCTTCCTACTTTGTACCCATGCATCTATTAATCCTTAGTTGGTTCAAACACTTCACACACTAGGATTCATCAAATTTTTAACAAGAAATAAAATCTCTAATCCTCAAACTACCATGGCCGAACCTTCATGGAGTTGCTAAGACTCCTCATTTCTACTTCTCACACACTCTCACATCCAAACCCTTTTATTAAACACCCAAAGTCAACCATCTCCTTACCTCATCACCAAAGACATCAAAATACCAACCAAGAACGTAACATTCATGGCCGAATGTCATCTCCATCATTTAACAAAGTTTGAACCATGGCTAGGTAGATTTTGAACTTACAACTTAAAATATACATGAATCTCAAAGAATAACATTAAACATACCTCAATCTAGTTACATGCATGGCCAAACTTCCTCCTAATCCTCTTCCTTAGGATTTTTGGTCAAAAGAGGTTGAAAAAGGATGAACAAAACCTTTCTTTTTCCTTCCTTTAGCTCACGGCAATGAGGTGTATGCATGAGACCATTATTATTTTTTTTTCTTTTTTTTTTCATCACCCTTCCTTTCATTATTTAATTATCATGCTTATTATTTTATTTTCCTTACCATACATCACTAACACAACATGTTGGTGACATGTTTCCACCCATAGCATGGCCAGCCACTACATATTAGGGAAGGGGAATTTGACATGCAAGTCCCCTTTTTCTTCCACATGCACTAATAGGTCCTCATGCATTGACCTATCACATTTTAAAATTTTCTCATATAAGTCCTATTGACTAAATTCACATGCAATCGACTAAATCAAAGCTTGAAATTTTCACACATTCATGATTACATATTCTAGACAATAAACATCACATTCAAACCTTTCGGTGACTCGGTTTAGCGGTCCCGAAACCACTTCCCGACTAGGGTCAATTTTGGGCTGTCACAACTCTCCCTCACTTAAGAAATTTTCGTCCTCGAAAATCTTACCGGTAAATAGGTTTGGATATCGTTCTTTCATCGAGCTCTCGGGTTCCCAGGTTGCTTCCTCGATCCCGTGTTTGAGCCACAACACCTTAACCAACGGAACCCTTTTATTTCGCAACTCTTTCACTTCACGAGCTAGGATACGAATCGGTTCTTCTTCATAGCTCAAGTCAGATTGAATTTCAACTTCTGAGGGATTAATCACATGTGACGGATCGGATCTATAACGTCGAAGCATTGAAACATGGAAGACATCGTGCATCCTTTCAAGTTCAGGGAGCAAAATCAATCTATATGCAACCGGCCCCACTCGTTCGGAAATTTCGTACGGCCCAATGAATCTCGGGCTCAACTTGCCTTTACGGCCAAATCTGAGTACCTTCTTCCAAGGTGACACTTTAAGAAACACTTTATCTCCCACCTGATATTCAATGTCCTTTCGTTTTAAATCCGCATACGATTTTTGACGATCTGTGGCTACCTTCAGACTTTCGCGGATTACCTTTACTTTTTGTTCGGCATCTTTAATCAAATCAACTCCGAAAATTTTACTTTCACCAAGCTCGGTCCAAAACAATGGCGTACGGCATTTACGACCGTACAAAGCCTCATAAGGTGCCATCTTAATACTTGATTGAAAACTATTGTTGTAAGCGAATTCAATCAAAGGTAAATACCGTTCCCATGAACTACTGAACTCGAGGATGCAACATCTCAACATATCCTCAAGTATCTGAATTATCCGCTCGGATTGACCATCGGTTTGGGGGTGAAAAGCGGTGCTAAAATGCAGCTTGGTACCCAAAGCTTCTTGCAATTTCTTCCAAAATCGTGAGGTGAATCTCGGATCTCTATCCGACACGATAGAAATAGGTACTCCATGTAATCTCACAATCTGAGAGACATACAATTCGGCTAGTTTATCCAATGAAAGATCCGTACGCACGGGGATAAAGTGAGCCGACTTAGTCAGCCTATCAACAACAACCCAAATCGCATCCTTACTTGCGGACAATGGCAGTCCGGACACAAAGTCCATTGTGACTCGGTCCCATTTCCACTCGGGTATCATGATCGGCTGAAGTAACCCTGAAGGCACTTGATGTTCCGCTTTCACTTGTTGACATATTAAACATCTCGAAACAAAGTCGGAGATGTCTCGTTTCATACCATGCCACCAAAACTGACGTTTCAAGTCGTTGTACATTTTCGTGCTCCTCGGGTGAATTGACATTCGGCTACAATGGGCTTCGTTCAGAATCATCGAAATGAGTTCCGAATTCCTTGGAACACACAAACGACTTTTAAACCTCAAACAACCATCATCATCAATCTGAAACTCCGATTCCTTGTTCGGAACACACTCAGCTCGTTTTGCAACCAATTCATTATCGACTTTCTGAGCTTCACGAATTTGATGAGTCAATAATGGTTTGGATTTTAATTCAGCTACTAACACATTGTCAGGTAGAACAGACAAGTGTACATTCATCGCTCGCAAAGCAAACAGTGATTTCCGGCTTAAGGCGTCCGCAACCACATTAGCCTTTCCCGGGTGGTAATCAATGACAAGCTCGTAATCTTTCAACAACTCAAGCCAACGTCTTTGTCGCAGATTCAAGTCTCGTTGAGTCATCAAATATTTGAGACTTTTGTGATCCGAAAACACATGGCACTTCTCACCAAACAAATAATGTCGCCATATTTTCAATGCAAACACAATGGCGGCTAGTTCGAGATCATGGGTCGGATAATTTCTCTCGTGTGGCTTCAATTGTCTCGACGCATAGGCCACAACACGACCTTCTTGCATCAATACGCAACCCAACCCAAGTAGGGATGCGTCACTATAAATGACAAACTCTTTACCCGATTCGGGTTGCACCAAAATTGGAGCTTCAGTCAAATGAGTTTTCAATTGATCGAAGCTTTTCTGACATTTCTCCGTCCATTCGAACTTAACATCCTTTTGAAGTAGCTTCGTCATTGGTGTGGCTATCATCGAGAAACCTTTGACAAATCGTCGGTAATAACCGACGAGCCCTAGAAAGCTCCGGACTTCGGTAACATTTCTCGGAGGCTTCCAGTTAAGTATGGCTAAAATTTTGCTCGGGTCAACTCGAATACCCGATGCGGATACCACATGACCCAAGAAGCTAACCTCTCTTAACCAGAACTCACACTTACTGAACTTAGCATATAACTGCTTATCCCGCAAAATTTGCAACACTAGCCTCAGATGCTCAGCATGTTCGGTCTCATCTCTTGAATAGACCAAGATGTCATCAATAAACACAACTACGAACCGATCCAAATACGGCCTGAAGATCCGATTCATCAAATCCATAAACACCGCAAGGGCATTAGTGAGCCCAAACGGCATCACTAAGAACTCGTAGTGACCGTACCTCGTTCTGAAAGCAGTTTTGGGTACGTCCGAATCTCGAATCCGCAACTGATAATAACCCGATCTGAAATCTATCTTTGAAAACACCGATGCTCCCTTTAATTGATCGAACAGATCATCAATACGCAGTAACGGATACTTATTCTTTATCGTCATTTTATTCAGTTGTCGATAGTCAATGCACAACCTCATGGTTCCGTCCTTCTTTTTCACGAACAATACTGGTGCACCCCAAGGTTAGAAACTCGGTCGAGCGAAACCTCTATCCGTCAATTCCTGCAACTGAGCTTTCAACTCTTTTAACTCGGTTAGTGCCATACGATACGGAGCGATCGAAATTGGCGTAGTTCCAGGTACAAGCTCAATACCAAACTCTACCTCCCGAACAGGTGGCAAACCCGGTAACTCTTCAGGAAAAACATCCGGGTATTCACAAACCACCGGCACCGATTCGGGTTTCTTTTCTAACTCCTTGTCATCAAGTACATACGCGAGGTATGCTTCGCACCCTTTCCTTACATATTTCTGGGCCAATATTACTGATATTACAGCTGGCAACTCCCTTAAGTCCGCAGACTCAACTCGGATTATTTCGTTATTTGCGCACCTCAAATCGATAGTCTTGCTTTTGCAATTCACAACCGCATCATGCGTGGTTAACCAATCCAAACCAAGAATAACATCAAACTCGTCGAACGGCAAAAGCATCAAATCGGCCGAAAAACAGGATTCTCGGATTATTAGAGGGCATCTCTTACACACTTTATCAACAAGTACGCATTGACCCAAAGGGTTTGATACTCGAATTACGAGCTCAGTAGACTCAACAGGTAGAGTCTTACTGGTTGCTAAGGTTTCGTATACATATGAATGAGTAGAATCAGGGTCAATCAATGCAATCACATTAGTATCAAAGAGAGTGAAGGTACCAGTGATGACGTCGGGAGAGGATGCCTCCTCTCGTGCGCGAATGGCATATGCTCTAGCAGGAGTACGGTTCTCGGCTCGATCGGCCGTATCAGAGGCCCCCCTCTGACTACCACCCCTGCCTCCTAAAATTCTCGGTGGTCTACCTCTAGATGTCACTCCACTAGGTCTTGCACCTTGAATCTTATTCTTCTCATCCAGCTCCGTGCAATCTCTAATGAAGTGGTCCTTCGAACTGCATCCGTAACAGGCCCTGCTAGTAGACTTGCCCCAACATTCACCTAGGTGTCGTCTTCCACATTGGGGACATTCAGGTTTCTCGTGACGATTATTGCCCACACTAGCTACCGAAGTAGCTCGGGAGCCCATCGATGGTCTTGCCCTGATGGAAATTCCCGCAGTCACCCTCGACTTATTAATGTCCTCCCTGAACTTCTTTACAGCTGAGAACGGAGCTTTACCCGTCGATCTTTTACGATAATCTCTAGCTTCAAATTCAGCCTTCCTCTTCTCCTTTCCAAGTTCTTCCGCCTTGCAGGCTCGTTCGACTAGTGTTACGAATTCTTTTATTTCCAAAATACCCATTAGTAGCTTTAAATCATCATTCAATCCTTCCTCGAATCTTTTGCACATAGCAACCTCATCAGCTACACACTCCCGGGCATACCTACTGAGTCTTACGAATTCATGTTCGTATTCAGATACAGTCATACGGCCTTGCTTGAGTTCCAAGAACTCCTTACGCTTCTGATCAATGAACCGTTGGCTAATAAATTTCTTTCGGAATTCCGTTTGAAAGAAGTCCCAAGTTACTCGCTCGTTCGGGACTATGGAAATCAAGGTCCTCCACCAATAGTAGGCTGAGTCTCGCAACAAAGATACAGCACATTTTAGACATTCGTCGGGTGTGCATGACAATTCATCGAACACCCGAATGGTGTTATCAAGCCAGAACTCAGCCCTTTTGGCATCATCAGTTACTATGGCCTTGAACTCCTCAGCCCCACGCTTCCTAATCAAGTCTACAGGTGGCTTACTCAGCCTCACAGGATCAGCGACTGATGGCATTACAGGCTCTTGGGGTGGATTATTCAAATTTGGGAATTGTTGGACAGCCGGGTTGGTTCGGGCATATTGCGCGACCCACTCATTCATCATGGTAAAGAAGGCTTGTTTAGCCCCCTCACCTTGATTATTCGCAGATGACTGAGGTTCAACAGGCGGCGTCCCTTGTGCAGGAGCAGCCGCTACGCTCTCAACGTCATCCGCTAGGGTTCTTTCTTCACCGGGGTCCATTTACTAATCAAAACAAAAACATTTCAACCGTCAGAAGTCATCACACATTTAAACATTAACATTCGGCATGTATAGCTAGACTCATACGCGCTATGGTAGTCCTAGAACCGACTAAACCATAGCTCTGATACCAATCAAATGTAACACCCCGAACCCGAAACCGACACCGGAGTCGAACACGAGGTGTTAACTGACTTTAACCCCTTATAAAATTTATTTTCCAGACACTGCCCAATCTGTGTACTAGTCGTTTTAAAAATCATATCTTGAGTTTCGTAACTCAAAAAATCAGTTTCGTAATTTTTCCCAGAAACTAGACTCATGTGCCCATCTATGTATTTTTTCTAGAATTTTTGGTTGGGCCAATTAGTACAGTTTATTAGTCAAAGTCTTCCATGTTGCAGGGGTCGACTACACTGACCTTTTCCCATTACGACTTGGATATCTCCCTGCACGGGGCTTCAATACTGATGCCGTTTGTTTCTATGAAAACTAGACTCAGAGAGGAATCTCTACATATATGGTACGACCCCTAATTATCTCTGGTTAATTTATAATGAATTTCCAAAGTCGGAGCAGGGAATCCAGAAACCGTTCTAGCCCTGTCCCACAAAAATCTGATTATCTCTTAATATACTGCCCATATGATCTTTTCGTTACTTCCTCATGAAAACAGACTCATCGAGCTTCGATTACATAATTTATTCATCAATTAATTCCACTCCTACTATTTTTAGTGATTTTTCAATCTCATGACACTGCTGCTGCCAGCATCTGTTACGAAAGTAACTAGGTCCATTTCATGCCTACCCTTGATCCAACTCAATCGAACATTCGTGCCATTTTCGCATGGCTTAAAGTTTACATGCCAAAGTTCAAACACAACGTAATAGCTTATACATGCCAAAATGTTCTTCTAGCCAACTAAGAAGAAAGTACCAAAACTTGCTATCCGGTGTGATGACTTCGATGACGGCCTGACCCCGCAAAAATAGATGAGTCCAAGCAACCTATAATGGGTGACAAGGAAACACCGAGTGAGTTTATAACTCAGTAAGTCATAAGCAATGCACTACCATCCATCAATAACATTATCACAAGAGGAAACAAAATGGAACGAGACAATTTACTCCATCCATACCGAACCATACCATAGTTCCTCCAACCTATCGATTCAGTTTCATATCAATTCATGCATTCACATTCCATATACTCATCAATAGGACATTGAAGCATTTTCATAAATCAATTTATTTTCGTTACAATCAAACGACTAAACGGCCTTTCACCCATCCTACGATAAATTTTATGTACGTGACTTCAAGTATATTTGTCACATAGGTTCAAACTTACCGAGCTCAACACCAAGTATAAGCATAGCACCTATTAGCCATGTACTCAAGACACTTACCCGATCCGCTGTCCGCGATCGACTCAATAGTGTTGCACACATAGTGTCCATAATGATTCACGAATGTATATTGAGTCCGCACACACAGTGCTATATAATCAACTCGCACACTTAGTGCTACGAAATCAAATCGCACACTTACTGCTACATAGTCAAACTCGCACACTTAGTGCCGCATGGTCAATTCGCACACTTAGTGCATCATATTCATTTCGCACACTTAGTGCAACATAGTCAAATCGCACACTTAGTGCTGTACAATTTAATCCCGCGCACTTAGCGCCAATCTCATGGTCATAAATGGTTATACCCACACGTTTAGTGCCGAGATCAACAACTCAGTACATCTTACCTCTTTTCTTTTCATTCAACAATTTCATCATCACATACGTACATGCATATATATATATGTATATTTATTCATTCCATTCAGCATCAATACATAAACATTATGACCATTTGAAATAATACCAACTACATGCTTAATGACTTACCTTGTGTTGGGTAAGACGGTTCCAACTCGGCTACTCAGTGATCTTTTCTTTGCCTTTGCTTGATTCTCCTCCTTTAGCTCCTTGAGCTTAATCAATAATTCACTAGTTTAACCATCTTGTTAAACATTCATAATTCAATTACACATGCTTATGTATGTTTGTATATTCGGCAACCATCCTCACTAATTACTCATGTTGATGGCCGAATGGATGTATGTGTGTACAATGTCAACTATAACATCATGTAATTCCACATATGACTACATTTCTTAAGTTCCACATCTTAATGCCCATTATACATAATCAAATTTAACATCATATATATATTTACTCATGTGGCCGAATATACATACTCCCATATAATATCAAGTACTCACTTTAAGTATATTGCCGAATATACTTAATCATACACACACCTAACCAAAATAATTTCTAAAATCTTTATATCATTTATAATACATCTAATTATCCTTTTTCACATTATCAACTCAAATCACATACATTATTTACTATAACATCTTTACATTCGGCATTGGTGTCAACCATAGTAGCCGATTCTTCCTACTTTGTACCCATGCATCTATTAATCCTTAGTTGGTTCAAACACTTCACACACTAGGATTCATCAAATTTTTAACAAGAAATAAAATCTCTAATCCTCAAACTACCATGGCCGAACCTTCATGGAGTTGCTAAGACTCCTCATTTCTACTTCTCACACACTCTCACATCCAAACCCTTTTATTAAACACCCAAAGTCAACCATCTCCTTACCTCATCACCAAAGACATCAAAATACCAACCAAGAACGTAACATTCAAGGCCGAATGTCATCTCCATCATTTAACAAAGTTTGAACCATGGCTAGGTAGATTTTGAACTTACAACTTAAAATATACATGAATCTCAAAGAATAACATTAAACATACCTCAATCTAGTTACATGCATGGCCAAACTTCCTCCTAATCCTCTTCCTTAGGATTTTTGGTCAAAAGAGGTTGAAAAAGGATGAACAAAACCTTTCTTTTTCCTTCCTTTAGCTCACGGCAATGGGGTGTATGCATGAGACCATTATTATTTTTTTTTCTTTTTTTTTTCATCACCCTTCCTTTCATTATTTAATTATCATGCTTATTATTTTATTTTCCTTACCATACATCACTAACACAACATGTTGGTGACATGTTTCCACCCATAGCATGGCCGGCCACTACATATTAGGGAAGGGGAATTTGACATGCAAGTCCCCTTTTTCTTCCACATGCACTAATAGGTCCTCATGCATTGACCTATCACATTTTAAAATTTTCTCATATAAGTCCTATTGACTAAATTCACATGCAATCGACTAAATCGAAGCTTGAAATTTTCACACATTCATGATTACATATTCTAGACAATAAACATCACATTCAAACCTTTCGGTGACTCGGTTTAGCGGTCCCGAAACCACTTCCCGACTAGGGTCAATTTTGGGCTGTCACAGTGAGTTTATGAAAACTCAGTGTATAATCCCCTCCTAAACTAAAACAGATAGTAAACAGATAGAATTCAGAATCAGTCTGGGCTGGAGCCCATTACAGTAACAGAACAATGTGTGTGGGCTAAAGCCCAGTACAATTTCACTTGGGTCTCAGCCCTCATCAAAATCAATTGGGCCTAGCACATTCTCAAAATCAGTAACAGTTGGGCCTAGCCCATTAATAGAATTAGGTGGGCCTGAGCCCAGTACAGAATCAGGTATCAGATACAAATATGCAGATAGATTCCCAGCCAAGTCCAACCCACACACCACCCATACCAACCAACTCACCATGTGGGGATAAAATCGACCCACCAGCCAACACACCAAGCTTAGCATCGGTTTCGGCACTAAGTCAGCAGGACGGCTCAACGCCGTAGGCAGGATGGCTAAAGGCCGTAAATATCGCAGCAACGCTGCCAGTTAACAGAATGACTATAAGCCATAAGTATCGCAGAAAGGCTGTAAGCCTTGTACAGAACGACTATAGGTCGTACACTTCCTCCGTCCATAATAACCCAACCCCGTGCAATATGTCATATCATAAATATTACGTGCATCCAAAGTCATACTCAACACAATCATATATGTAAATCATAGGCACATCAGTTATACGGAACATAAGGGCATAATCGTCATTCTACCATACAGGGGTATTATGGTTATTTTGCACTATAAGGGTATTTCGATGATTTTACAAACTGGGGTCTTAACGACCCAATAGAAGTTCTATCGTCACCTTGAGCGACTTAAGTAACCTAAACAGACATAACGGTGCAAATGCGCATAAGGCCCATTCTCTGCCCAAATGGGCCTACACCCTCATGTGGCCCATTTAGCCCAAATTTAGATATGGCTATGTGATCTACATAGCCCAGTCCAATAATTATCACAAGTTGCAGATTCAATTTGTGTGGGGCCCACGAGCTTATTAGGCCCACACTACCCATCTAGGCCTAACGTGGCCCAGAACAACCTAAGTCGTGTGCGCGACATGACAAGTCTATCTACATCCCACTTAACAGTGAAGTTTACACAAGCAGGCCCATGGGCCCATCGAGGCCCAGAATAGCCCCAGCACACAGGAACGCTCGTGGCGGCCTCTACAGTCTATCGTCCATGATTTGTGGGCTCGATTCACCCCTCGTGCATTTGCACGCTCGTGAGGCCCGAATGCCGAGGTTTCGGCTTTTCAACTTTTGTCGACTTCCAACAAAGAAGGGCATAAATACACACCTGTTTAAGAGAACGCGCCAAAGTCCACGATCACCAACCTTGGCACATTCTGCATTGAGTCTTAATCACACCAACTCATCTGGTTCATTCTATTTAAAACCAGCTTCTCACCAATTCTCATGTTAGCTTCCCGATGTGGGATTACTTTCAACCATTAGAAAAATTCCTTATTTTTATATGACTACTTCAACCACAGAGTTCCAGTCCAACTCCACCTCCTACATAGCTCAAACAGCAAAATAAATATCCCATTGCGCATCCCAAGACTTGAACCTTAGACCTCACAGTTACACAACACGCCACCTTGCCATTACACCACAAGACTCATTGTGTCACCATTTTAGCCTTAATTAATTAAAAGCTCTATAGGCCAAAGTCTAGGTTCCTTTAAAAGAAAAACCAAAATAAATTGCAAGAGATAAGACTTGAACCCAGGCTCCCTTGCAACCTTAATGACGCCACAACCACTAGACCACATGCTTCCTTGTATCATTTATTTACCACAATAATTTAAAAGGCCTTCATCCAAGCACCAAGGGTTTTATTCACTTAAAACCAAAATTTTTGCTAAAGCCCAGGTTTGAACCCAAGATTTCTCCAACACTTCTCAGGGCCATTAACCACCAAAACAAACATTTAATTGTGTCATTTCCTTGCACAATTAAGTACTTATATACAACCTGTTTACGGAGCCATACTCAAGGCCCAATACTTCTAGGCCCAAATTTGGGGCATTACAGGACTGATACCATTGCAACATAGACACATGAAAAACGTTATGAATCTGATCAAACTCTAGTGGTAAAGTGAACTGATATGCAACCAGTCCAACTCTTTTACTAATCTCATATGGTCCAATAAACTGTAGACTTAGTTTTCCTTTGCGGCCAAATCGGAGAACTTTTTCCTAAGGCAACACTTCCAAAAATACTTTTTCTAAAATTCTATTTCTTTTTGTTTCAAATCAGCGTAGGACTTTTGATGATTAGAGGCTGCTGTCAATTTGTCTCGAATTACTTTCACTTTTTCTTCAGTCTCTAGGACCAAGTCAACTCTGTGTAGCTTTTTCGCACTGAGTTCTGTCCAATACAATGGAGTTGTACATTTGCGACCATACAAGGCTTCATATGGTACCATTTTAGTACTAGACTGATAATTGTTATTATAAGCAAATTCAACCAAGGGCAAATACCTTTCTTAGTTACGTTCAAACTCAAGTACATAATATCGAAGCATATCTTCCGAGACCTGTATTTACCCGTTCAGGTTGACCATTTATCTAGGGGTGAAATGCAGTACTAAAGTGTAACTAAGTACCTAGAGCTTTTTGCAATTTGCTCTAGAATTGAGATGTAAACCGAGGATCCCTATCTAAAATAATGGAGGCAGGGACTCCATACAATCTCACAATATCAGAAACGTATAATTCAGCCAATCCATCCAATGAATAATCCATATGTACCGGAATAAGGTGTGTAGACTTTGTCAACTGATCAATAGTTACCCAAATGACCTCTTCTTTTTTGGAGACAGAGGTAATCACGTTACAAAGTCCATAGAAATTCTTTCCCATTTCTATTCCAGTATCGTAACCTGCTGTAATAGTCCAGAAGGCAACTGATGTTCAGCTTTTACTTGCTGACATATCAAACATGTAACACCCCTAATTTTGGGCCTAGAAGTATTATGTCTTGAGCATGGGAACAGTTAAGAGGCTGCACAAAAATGTTTAATTGTGCAAGAAAGTGACACAACTGTGTATCTGTTTCAGTGGTTAAGTGTCCTAGAAAGAGTCTGAGAAGTTTTAGGTTGAAGCCTTGGCCTGGACAAATTTTTGTTTTTAAAGAGTAAACCCTGTCTCTAGTCAGTAGGCTTTTAAATAAAAATGGCTGAAGCATGACATAGGAAGCCTGCCGGTCTAGTGGTAAGTGGAATGTGGAGTGTTCTAAAAGGTCTGAGCTTCAAGTCTTGCTTGACGTAAGGGAGTGCTTATTTTTCTCTTGATGCTGTGGAGGTACTGTGGTTTGACTGAAACATTGAGGTGGTAGAGTGGAATTCAAATTGAGTAGTTGATGGAGGAGTGATCAGTTGAGAGATTTGAGGAGAGATGTGGGGAGAGATTTTAGGAGAAAATCATGGGGATTTGTAGTTGGAGAAGAGGTGGCGCCGAATGGGAGAGGAAAATGCTAAGTGCATTCGGTTTTGGGCTTGTCTTACTCCCCAATTCAGTAATTGTTACCATTTTTTATCTTTTTCACTCTTTGGTTTGGTGCCAAATTTTGGCTTCGAGTTTTACTCTTTGTGCCTTGGTTCTTTCGTTTTTCTCTCCATTTTGGTTTTGTCATTTGCTTTGGGTTCTTCTCATTTCTTATTGAGGCCAATTATTGCTTTGACCATTCGGGATATTTTCGTGTGTTCGTTCTCTACTTTTACCTAGTAGACATCTCTCCCCTCTACCCAATCAATTTATTTCTCTTGGTTGATCACTTCTTTTCCCCTCTCTCTAAGTTGGCTGAATACTTACCCCGCTTTCCTTTTTCTCTATTCTTTTCCTTTTCACTTTGTTACCTTGGCCGAACATCCCATCTCATCCTCTCCATTTCTTTTGTTTCGGTTTGACAAATACTCATTGACTCCTCTTCTCTTCTCAACTCTTGCGAATAACGACATCTCCCTCTCCTTACACTATGGCACTTTGGCCGAATGCTTTCCCCTAATTTCTTTCTTTTGGCTTTCTTCTCTTTTCACTTTTTAGTGTTAGCCGAATATTCCATCTTAGGGGTGTGATTATGCCATCTCGTGCCTCGATTTTAGGGTGTGCTATTGTAGGCCGTTTACTGCTATCCTCCACTCTGAGTTCTACATTTTGGTAAGTTATTCACTTGGTTCGAGTTATTTACGTTTATGATATTAGTTAACAAGACTAGGTTGTAATGCAAATTTTGCCAAGGATCTTGAGGTCAATCTTGGTCAGCAGTTAACGTGGGTTAAACTGCATTTGTTCAATCAAGGTAGGTAACAATTACCATTTTGGGATTAAATGTTAATAAGAGGGTGTTTAACCCTAATGATTAAAAGACTGATTGAATGCATTGATTAATGTAGGTTTTGGCACTCGTGGATTTTTAGCACTATTCGCAGACAGGTGTGTAACCATATTACTATAAACGTCGATGGGCAAAAGCCGAAAAAGTATGACTATAGATGCTACACGAGTGTACGCTCGCTCGTATGGTAATCCAAATGCGTAAAACATGGGCATTTGATTGTAAAGGCCACTATGAGCAGTTTCATGGGCTTAGGCCGTTGTGGGCCATGTTGGGCCGAAATGGGTCGTGTAGGCCCCGCGTGCATGTGGGCCCTACACGGGTAAACCACACAAATATGTGGAGAATATTGGGCTAGGCTATGTAATCTACATGGCCAAGGCCATTTCTGGGCTATGTGGGCCACACGGGCGTGTGGGCCCACATGGGCCCGCAATATGGGCCTTGGGCCTATTTTCTCTATTTCACTGTTAAGAATGCACGGGTCACCTGAGAAGACTGTAGAACTTCTGTTGGGTCGGTAAGTGTACCTGGACCCTAATTGGTAAAAAGACTATTTTACCCTTATATGGCAAAATGACTGTTTTGCCCTTATGTGGCAAAATGACTGTTTTGCCCTTATGTGGCAAAATGACTGTTTTACCCTTATATGGCAAAATGACTATTTTTCCATTTTATGGTAAAATGACGATTTTGCCCTTATGTGATAAAATAACTATTTTGCCCTTATATCGTAAGCTAACTGTTTTACCCCTATGTGATGTATGTTTATATTTTAGCATGCTATTTGTAGCTATACTGAGTACATGTTTAATGTTATGATATGACATTACATGTTGCATGATGCATTGCATGGAGATGGGTTTATATATGATTAGAGGAAGTGTACTATACCAGTAGCTCTGTTGCAAACCGTTGATGGCTCTAAGCCTATTATACTGGCAGCTCTATTGCATATACTGTTTAGTGCTACAACCAGTGCTATTTTTGGTGTGTAGGAATGGGTGGGTTGATTTTATCCCCACATAGTGTGTAGGGCTGGACGGAGTGGTGTGTAGAGGCTGGTCGGGTAGGATCTCTGATTGCATACCTATACTGCACTGCTTATTGTTATTGCAATGGGCTAAGGCCCACTCTGATACTGTTACTGTATTGGATTAAGGCCCTAACTAAAACTGAACTGTTACTGATATGGGCTTAGGCCCAGACTGTTTTTGCTCCCTGTATGTTTGACTATTTGCTTATTAAGGGATTACACATTGAGTTTTCGTAAACTCACCCCTCCACTTATCTGCACAGGTAATCCTTGGGCGGATAGGTGCTGCGAGGGACTCGAAGGTGGACACACAATAGCTTACGCTTCCATGTTATCTTTTAAATTATAAGTAGTATAATTTGGGTATTTTTATGTAATAAGGCCTCTCTGTATTTTATTTTTAATTTGGGGATTTATATTTCTTTTGCTTTAATTTTGCTAGCAATAGGAAAAAGATTCGGGTTTTCAAAAAGATAAATGTTTTTCAAAAATACCACGAATACGTAAACGATTTTAAGAGCTTCTGCAAAAAACAATATTTTAAAATAAATAATGACGTTTTAATATGGTTTATTTTTGACAAATGACGTACATTTTGAAAATCAACAACAAGACTTGAAAGCTTCTTTAAGATCGTACATAAAGTTTTAATAAAGAATGGGTTTTTAACAAATTCGGACTTTATGGAAAACACTTCAATATGACATCACCAAATTTAGCAATAACGCCTAGGCAGGGTTTGAGATATTACAAAACACTTAGATACGAACTCAGGAATATCTCGTTTCATTCCCGACCACCAGTACATCTTTTTCAAATCATTATACATTTTATTACTACCAGGATGTATATACCATTGTGAGCTTCATTCAAAATCTTCTGCACTAATTCTGAACTTTTTGGTACACATACTCTGTCTCTGAATAACAAACAACCACCAGTCCCGATTTGAAATTTTGAGTCAGGTGTCGATTCACTTTGTACCCATTTTGCTTGCAACTTACTATCATTTTTCTAAGCTTTAAAGATCTATTGTAAAAACATTGGTCTAGCTTTTAACTTAGCTATGATTGAACCATCATCAGACAATGATAATCAAGTGTTCATTGCTCGCAAAGTATACAGGGATTTTCTGCTCAAAGCATCTACCACATGTTGGCTTTTCCCGGATGGTAGTTAATAACAAGACCATAATCTTTCAATAACTCATGTCATCTGTGCTGTCTCAACTTCAAATCTTTCTTTGAGATTAAATATTTTAGACTTTTATGATCAGTGAATATGTGACATTTTTCACCAAACAAGTATTGCCGCTAGATTTTCAACGCAAACACTATGGCTGCCAATTCAAGATCATGTGTCAAGTAGTTCTTTTCATGTGACATTAGCTGTCGTGAAGCATAGGCTACTACTGTACCATCTTGCATCAAAACATAGCCTAAACCATTCAATGACGCATCACTGTAAACTGTAAATTCCTTACTCGATTCTGTCTGAACTAACACTAGTGGTTCTGTCAATAAAGCTTTTAATCTATTGAAACTCTGCTGACATTTATTAGTCCACACAGATTTTACATCTTTTTGCAGTAAATGAGTCATCAGAGAAGCTATCATTATAAAAAATTTTACAAACCTCCGATAGTAACCAGCTTGTCCCAGAAAACTTTAGACTTTAGACACATCTTCGGTAGCTGCCAACTAACAATGGCTGAAATTTTATTCGGGTCTACTCTGACACCTTCAGCAGATACTATATGCCCAAGAAAACTAACTTCCCGTAGCCAAAATTCACATTTACTGAATTTGGCATACAGTTGTTTCTTTCGCAAAGTTGGCAACACTATTCTCAAGTGCTCAGCAAGTTCATTTTCATCTCGGGAATGAACCAAAATATCATCTATAAATACCATCAAAAACCTGTCTAAAGGCGGGCTGAAAATTCTATTCATCAAATCCAGAAACACTGCAGGTACATTTTTCAAGCTGAATGGCATCACAAGAAACTCATAGTTTCCATATCTGGTTCTAAAAGCTGTCTTTGGTACATCCGATTCTTCTACCCATAGTTGATAATAACCAGAACAGATATCAATCTTTGAAAATATAGTGATACATTTTAACTGGTAAAAAAAGTCATCAATTTGAGGAAATGGATACTTGTTCTTTATTTTTTAAGCTGTCTATAATTAATGCACAGCCTCAACGATCCGCCCATCTTCATTACGAACAAAACTGGCGCACCCCATGGTGAGAAACTAGGTCGAGCAAAACCTCTGTCAATCAACTCATATAACTATACTTTTAGCTCTTTCAATTCATTAGGAGCCATTCTATAAGGTGCTATGGATATCGGTGTGGTACCTGAAATAAGGTCTATAGAGAATTCCACTTCTCTACCTGGTGGTAAACCAGGTAATTCTTCTGGGAATACATAAGGAATTTCACATACTACTAGCATTGATTGAATCTTTGACTTAGATACTTTGGTATCCAACACATACACAAGATAAGCGTCATATCCCTTTCTAACATATTTTTGTGCTGATATTGTTGAAAACACATTAAGTAGTCCATCTAGTTTATCATGTAACACCCCAAACCCGGCCCAGATGTTATGGCCGTATCCGGCATGTTACATTGAAGTGTTTTAGTGAAAACCTTGTTTTCATTGAAAACCCTTCTTAAAATAACAGAACATCTTAAAAATAAACTCCTTCCTATCACTTGTTTGAAACATAAGTGTAACACCCCTATCCCGTAACCGTCGCCGGAATAGGTAAGGGGCATTACCAGACTTGTAACTCATGCCAGATCAATAAAATTTTGAACATTTTCTTGAAGTAAAGATCATTCAATTGGGTAATTGCTAGACACAACCAGGGATAAAATTTAAAAAAAAAACTTATAAAAGTAAACATTCAAAAGATGTCATATTCGCATAGCTTATATACATTAACCAAAATATCCTCCCACTACTAGTCTATTCTATACATGCCATAAGATAATCCAAAACATAGCAGTACCAAACAGTGGATAGTGATAGTGTGACTAGTTGCTGACGATCCCCGAGCCTATAGCTCCCAAATGAGATCTATAAAAAAGAGGAAACAAAGTAAACGGAGTAAGCATTACAATGCTTAGTAAGTTTTAAGCAGTGTCAACAGATAACAATCAAATTATAACATAGTTGTTCGTATTTTTATTTCACTCTTCCTTCGGGCATACCATCCTTTTACCGAATATGCACATCTCATCATATATAATAGGCAGATAAATTCTCACTTGATAGTGATCTCTTATAAACATAGGTACATTACATATTTTCACCTAACTATCCACATTGACCAAACGCACAATAATCATAGAACAGTCTTATTGCTTTACTCACATATGCATCACATAACGACCTTGTGATTTAGTCCAAATCAAGCTTAAATATAATCTCAAAATACATACCTGACCAACTTAACGCATTGAACGTATTTATTACCAATTATTACTGTGAAGTCATATAATCTTATGCTTTACTCGAATCTTCAGCGAAACCTTTAGCTCGAATAGTCCCCACACGTAGTTATCGGATCTTACCCGGACAAAATCTCCACACGTAGTCATCGGGTCTTACCCGGACATAATCTCCACACGTAGTCATCGGGTCTTACCCGGACATAATCTCCACACGTAGTCATCGGGTCTTACCTGGAATATATTTCCAAGTTTCATGTACATTTAATCACATGTTACAACATTCACATCGACTATCATATTTGTAATTCATTTGCCTCATCAAATATCTAATAATACACACCTTTCACATTTGGTCATTCGGCCACAATATACACACATCTCCAACATATTTCACACTAGCCATTCGGCTTTACCACATATACATATCTCATACATATTTCACACTAGCCATTCGGCTTTACCACACACATATATATTTATCTTGTACATCAATTTCAGCAATAGCTTATAAGCAACTCAAATAGTTTCATCAATGTTTACAACAAATTCACATATTCACTACAAGTTTTTTTCCTGAGCAATAGTCACTAAATTATTTATAACTGGAGCTACAAAACTCAAAATCAATTGCCGTTAATTTTCCCTGAATATAGACTCATATATCTTCCATCCATAAAATTTTCAGAATTTTAGGTTTGGCCAATCAATACCAGATTTTTCTTAAAGTTTCCCTTGTTTCACTATTTGACTAATCTGACCACTCTTAACTATGAATCAAATTTCTCATTGTACAGAATTCAAAATATGTTCTATTTGATTTAATTTGTAACTAGACTCATTAAGGAGTCTAAGCATATAAGTTTTATCTTATAACCATTTTTTTACAAATTATAATGATTTTCTAAAAACAGAACAGGAGATTTCGGAGTCATTCTGACACTGTCTCACACAACTTTAAATATCTCTTTATAGGAAATTTCTTTGCTTACACGGTCTCTTTTATAAGAAACTAGACTAATTAAGCTTTGATTACATATTTTATTCAGCCTATAATTCCACACCAACAATTTATAGTGATTTTCTAAAATCACATTACTGCTGCTGTCCTAAGCAAATTATTACAATTTGCTCTTAAATTTCCAAGTCCAAACACTTATGAACTTCCCATTTGAGTTTGAGACATATCATGGCCACATCATTTCTTATTAAATCAACTCATTATGTCCTATTATGATTGAATTTACTCAACGTTTAATCACTTAAAACTTACCTCGGAAGTGGTCGTCGACTAGATATCCATGGCTATTCGTTTACTTTCTCTTTTCCCCTATCCGACTTTGATCCTCTTTGCTCTTAAGCTTAAGTAAAACAATAGATTTGCTTAAGTACTTAATTAATATTATTCACTTAACAATCATATTTGGCAATCACATATCATTTAATCTATATCTAAAACAATAGATTTCAATATGTATCATATTTAATAAAACATGCCATGACTCGATTTCATGCTTATTTTATTTATATCTAATTCACATTCACAAGCAAGGAGTCACTTAATTTATCATGCTTCCTTATACATGAATTTAATCATATTTCCGAATGTCCTTATGTGTACATAGTACATATATAAGGCATATATATATACCTATATATGACCATTACAATTTAAACATTTAATCATAATCGGCAAGCTTTATTTCAACTATTTATGGTGCAAACCAATTATGTTATTCATTAACATTTCGTCATATTAAATCTTTGATTAACCAATTTAACACATACCAAAATCCAATCATACATCTAACCTTTATCTCAATACTAAACCGAGTTACAAGATTATACATTACACTAAGCATATCGTTAAACATACCTATTCAATTTAGCTAATTTCATAGCCGATTAATCACCTTACCCCACATTACTCAATGCCGAATATTAACCCAACATCACAAGCATAATCACCATGAAACTTACCTTAATACACATTTTATCCCATTGCCGAATACATATATATATCATCAAACAAATATTTATTCACATAACAACAATTCATTCACATCTCTATAAATGATCATAATCGGACATTATAAACAAATCAACTAGTTTAGCATTCAAATTCTTCTAACCATTCCTCAATCACTTACTCAATGAACAACAATCCAAGCACATCAAAGCATAGTCGAATGTATCATTCTTCTTAAATTCATATTCGAACACTCAGTTATACCTTAACTTATCCATTTCTTTCATTTAAACAACCACATAACTTATTCATTCATGAACACATTCGGTACTATGCATGTTTACAAATATTTCTTGGCACCTTTATCACATTTTCACAATCGGCATAACCATGTTACCAATCTAATACATCAAATTTTACTTATTCAAGACTACATTCAGCATATATATATTCACATAAACACAATAGCCGAATGCATCACTTCAAACCAATAACAAAAATTGAGTCATGGGCTATGAAAGGAGCTTAGCAATTAACTCAATTTCACATAAATTATCAAGAAATAAAATTAAACATACCTCCAATTAGAATCACCAAGGCCAAATATCAAAGAGCCCTTTTGTTCTACCTTAGATTTTGAGCTTGCTCCATTGCCGAAATCCTCAAAGCATTTTTCTTCATTCTTTCTCAAACATTCACATGAACAAGGCAAGGATGTATGGCATTCTTTTTTTATAATACTTATTTCCTATTATAAAACCATGTAGTCATTATAATATTAATACAAAATGCATATATTTTGTATCCCATACCATCATGGCCGGCCACTTCCTCTAAAGTGAGGAATTTGACATGCAAGTCTACATTTTTTTCCACCATGCATTATTTGCCCACTACCATTTAACCTATCACATTTCCAAAGTTTCACACATAAGTCCTTTCTAATTAATTTCACATTTAAAAGACAAAATCAAAACATAAAATTTTCACACACACACTTTCACTTATAATAGGCATAAAATATAACATTTAATTATTCTTGTGACTCGATTTTGAGGTCCCGAAACCACTTCTCGACAGAGTCAAATTAGGGCTGTCACAATAAGATTTGATGAAAACATGTTACTTAAAAATTTAGTTGCGAAAATGTAGAAAAGACATATTATAGTTTAAGAAATCATGTTCAACTTCTTATAATTACAATGAAAATAATAATAATTCAAGTAATAATAACATAATGAAAACCTTATTACAATCTGATCTGAACACACTTAAAAAGAAATAAAAACTTAAATACTTTGAAAAAAAACCAAGTCTGAATTATCTTGCTAGTCGGCCACCCAGAGTCCCTCCAAACATGGAACCTTCTACTGAGCATCACCTGAAAATAAAATAAAAGAGGGGGTGAGTTTTCGCAAAATTAGTGTATACAACCCTTGATGAAAATAAGCATTCAAAGAGAAATCATCAAACATGCAATGCAATCCCATCCAAATTATCCATCCGCTACACACCAGCTCTGCCCCTCGTCACACCATGTGGGGATATAAATATCGACCCACCCAGCCCATACACCAATAGTAGCCCGGTTGCGGAACTACCTTCATTTACATATTAGGCTTTAAAAGCCGTCGGTGGATCCACGATTATCAGGCAACCATGCGATCCTCATATACTTCCTCCGTTCCATAGTTCCCACCCTATATGCAACCTAAGCAGAACATCATATGTATGCATGTCACATCCATAAAACTTACATTCAACACCTAGGGGTATTTTGGTCATTTTCTCCCTTAAGGACATTTCAGTAATTTTCCCTTAATTATGGTTTTCACTTACCTTGGCCCCATGAACAAGTCCCGTGAGCTAAGATGAACGAATACTATGCATCAGGTAGGATTCCAGAGAAGAGGAGGTGGGTCATTAAGACCGCTTAAGTACCAAGCTCTCCTTAGATCCAGTCCTAGACATGCATATACCCCTTGCCACACCTTAACCCTATGTCTTGTTCACAGTCACAATATATTAATTAAGTATTATATAGTTATCCTATACTAGGCCCAAATCCCCTTACAAAGCCCTAAACAAATTTACATACCTATATCTAGCCCATTAAGCCCATTTATATTCATATGGCCCATTAGGCCCAAATCACATTTATATGGCCCGTTAGGCCCAGTCACATTCATATTCATGCTCACATACAAATTCCTATCACATAGCATCAATATTCAGTTTTTGCCTATTATGGGCCCAACAGCTCATCGGGCCCATTTACCCCATTCTGGCCCATATGGCCAAATCACAACCCAAGTCCACAGAATCGCCTGTGGGTCTCAGGAAACCTATTGGTCTCCCTCTTACGAATGTTCGTACACTCACAAAACTACCGTACCCAAACTTTTAGCTTTTCAACATTTCGACATTTCGGCATTTCGACTTTTGTCGATTCATAGTGTGTGTGCAGTATGTGTACACACCTGGTAAGCAAGCGTTATGCGATCTCCTTAGCCCAAACCTACATCGATATCACTCAAAGATTAATCACACGTACTTATCGATTACTTTACTAAAAGCCAGAATCTCACCTTAACCTTACCTGAACGCCAAGCCTTTAGTTGCTTTTACTTTGATCACTAAACACGCGTATTTATCAGATCTGAAGAGCAAATCGGTAGGAATCCAAAACCAAGATCTGAAACTAATTCCCTACCAAAGTCGATTAGAAAGAAGTGAGGGACCAAATACTTGATACTTATCAAAAACCGATTGGGAGAGCGAACACTTACACTAGAATCGACTAGGTGGAAAGAGTAGTGGCAGCACCAAGGGTATCTGACTCTTAGAGATTTGAATGGCAACAATTGATTACTCAGCACCAAATAAGAGACGAATAAGAATTAGCTAAAGCAAAGAAAATATTAAGTAGAGGAGGGATAAGAATTCAGCACAAAGAAAGAAAAGAAAAAATAGGTTTTCGGCTTTTTAGAGAAAAGGGTTTCTTGCACAAAGTGAAGGGAAATTCGTCATTAGCTTTTTAACCCTCCCATTCGGCACCTATTTATAGCCCTATAGCTGAATTCTTCAAGCCCAAGTTCCGAATTCGACTCCACTTACTCCTCACTTCTTATCTCCTCATTTTTCTCCCTAATAACCCCTTGATCATTTCCTTAATTTTCTCTTCTGAACACTCCCTTTGGAGTCCATCTTCACGCCACTTCCATCCTTCTAGAAGGCCAAAATTAAACTCTAAAAGTACTAAACTAGGATTCAAACCTTGGACCCCCTTGCTAGCTACTAACGCCACCTCACTACACCTTATGTGGCGTCACTTAGCCACTCTACCACAGGCTCTTTTTGTGTCCAATTGTTTCTTCATTTATTCAAAAGCCCACCTACTTGTCAGCCCCGATTCTTTTAATAATTAAATTATAATTTCTTCTACCCCTTAAGACCTACTAAAATTATCGCTTGGATAAGAATATTAAACTTATTTTTTATCAAAATCGAAAACAAAGAAAATTCGGGATTTCGGGAATTCAGGATTTTTAGATTTCAAGATTTTTGGGGTGTTACATATCATATTCAACACGAAGTAATTTTCCATTCTGACATTTCAATACAATATATATCTATTTACAATTCACCAGTGCATCATATTAGGTTAACCAATCCATTCCCTAAATCATATCAAATTCATCAAATGGAAATAACATCAAGTCAGCTGAAAAACAATAACCTTTTACCATTAATGGACAGTTCTTATAGCCTTTATCCACCATAACACACTGGCCTGGGGGTTTGAAACTTTAACCACAAATTTAGTGAATTCAATAGGTAAATTTTTAACAAACACTAGGTTCGTGCATATGTATGAATGTGTGGAACCAGGATCAATCAATGCAGTAATATTAGTATCAAGTAGAGAAAATGTACCAGTAATTATGTCTAGTGCAGAGGCATCCTCTCTGGCACGAATAGCATATGTTCTTACAGGTGCTCATTGTAACACCCCAAACCCAACCTAGACGTTATGGCTGAATCTGGCGATGTCACATTAAAATGTTTTTCATAAAACAAGTCGTCATTAAAGTAAAACCCTCTTTTCTATTAGTCCTCTTTCTATCACCTTTCATTGTTTCTAATATGTGTCGTTCATTTTCAAAACGTCAATCATTATCAAAAAGTTGTTTACTTTCAGAACATTATTAATTTTCAGAACGTCTCTTTTTGTGAAAGCTTTTAAAATATTTTTACGTATTTGTGTGCAATTTGTTAAAACAGTTTGATTTTTGAAAACTCGATTGTCCCTACTGCTAGCGGAAATAAATCCAAACAATAAAAATCCCAAATTATCCATGAAAATTGAAGAGGCCATTATTACAGTAAATACCCCAAAATAAGACCAAATTTATAATTAATTACTAAAATAGAACGAAATGAGTTGCGTGGCCACCGTTGAGTCCTTTGGAGCACCGATCCGCCTATGCCTGGGGATTACCAGTACAGTTAAAATAAGAGGGTGATTTTACGAAAACTCAGTGTGTAATCCCATATAAGCAAACAGTTAGAAAACAAGCACAATCTGGGCCTAAGCCCTTTTTAGTAGCAGTGACAATATCAGTTTGGGCTTTAGCCCATCTCAATACAGAAACAATCATGTGTTTAAGCCTTGGCCCGTTACAGTAACAATAATCAGTGCAGTAACGGTTTAAATAGTATATAAGTCCTACCCATCCAGCCTCTACACTCCAACTCAGTCCAACCCTACACTCCATATGCAGATATAATCAACCCACCATCCCTTCACTCCAGAAAGTATCGAAAGCGGCACTATACAGTAATATGCAGCTAGGCTGCCAGTAATTTTGGCTCTAAGCCTTTCAGTACACTTCCTCCAATTAGTATAAACCAATCCCCATGCAATGCATCATACAATCATTTCATGTCATATCATAAAATCATACATTTATCCATTACAGTTTAAATAGCATGCTAAAATACAGTCATACATGTACATATATATACGCATCGCATAGAGGCAAAATAGTCATCTTACCATATAAGGGCAAAATAGTCATTTTATCATATATAGGGGGTCTAGGTAAACTTACCGACCCAACAGTAGGTCCATAGTCGTCTCGAGCGAGCCATGCAACCTTAACAGTCAAACAGTAAAAATGGGCCCACGACCCATATTACGAGCCCATGTGGGCCTAGACACCCGTGTGGCCCACACAGCCTATAATGGCCTTGGCCGTGTGTATTACACAGCCTGGCCCAATAAATTCCACACGTCCGTGTGGTTTACTCGTGTGGGGCCCACACGGCCTAACTTGGCCCAATATGCCCTCGGCCCATGAAATCGCTTATGTCGGTCTCGTTGACCATTCGCCCATGTTTAGTCACATGGGTTACCACACTAGTAGCAGCAAGCCCATGTGGTGTAGACTAATTGCACTTTTCAGCTTTTTGCTGATTTATGATTTCAGTGTTGTGTTTACACACCTGTGTCAACTATGGCTCGTAAGCACTTTAGAAGAATCCCGAACCTACAGATTGATCAATACACACCCTATTAATCACCATAATGGTCGAAATAAAACCAACCCAACAACTTTAGTCAATTTACGAGTGATCGAATTATACCCCTAACGCCTCAACTCTGTTTGCTTACGAAGAGGTATGGAATGGGTCTCAATCCACACGATTTGCTATTGAAAACAAAGCGTAGTCACTAACAGAAACACAAGAAATAAAAAGAAATGGTTTATCACCAAGCAACGACTACCCCAAATCATTACAACCTACCCTTCACTTACCGACGTATAACCAACGGAGGAGGAACGCACTCCTTGTCTTGAACAATCGAAAAATGATGCACTAAGATGAGAAAGTTTCAATGGCCAAACTGGCAGCACCAGAGAAAAGGAGAAAAGAAAAGTAGGGATAAAGGAAAGCGTCAGAAAGGGAAAGCATAAAGTCGCAAGGGAACAGAAGTATAGCAGAGACTTACCTATCAATATTCGGCCAAGAAACGTACAAGATGAAAAGAGAAAAGAATTGAGTGAGAGGGAAGAAGGGTATTTAGCCAAAGGCAAAAGGAAGAGCACACTTGGTAGAAGAGTAGAGGAAGAAAAGGGAACCGACTAACTAGCGAAAGATAGCCGAAAGGGAGAATAAAGTAGAAAAGTAGAGAAAGAAAAATACCCGAACGAACCCTAACACTATTCGTCCTCTAAGAAGTGAAAAGAGCAAAAAATGTTGACAGAAACCGAAAGTGAAGAGAGAAACCAAACGAAAGATAAAATCCCCAAAGCCAAGAGTTCAAATTCGACACTACTCTCCCTCTCCTCTCAAAATCCCACAATTTCCTCCCTAAGTCACTTAAAACCGACCACTCCTCCCTTAAACACCTAATTCAAATTCCACTACAGCTCTTCAGTAGTTCGGGTTGACTAAAACTCCCCCACGGCCTTAGCAGCAAAATAAAACACGCCATTGCTCTAAGCAGGACTCGAACCGCAGACCTCAGGTAACAACAACACGCCACTTATCCCCTAGACAAGCAGGTCGATTCTGACATAAAATACCTATATTTATTTAAAAGCCTACTAACTAGAGACAGGGATTTATCCATATAAAAAAAAACTTTTTGTTCAAGCCAAGGCTTGAACCCAAGACTTCTCAAACTCTTCCCAGGACATTTAACCACTAAAGCGGACATGTAGTTGTGTTACTTTCTTGCATAACTAAACATTTATGTGCAGCCTCCTAACTGTTCCCATGCTCAAGACCTAATACTTCTAGGCCCAAAACTCGGGGTGTGACATTCGTGCCTCAGATCTAACTATTACATCCTTGGTAGTACCTCGACTACCACTAACATTATCGGAGTGACGGGGTGGTCTACCTTTCTCAACAGGATTTCTAGGCTTTGGAGCTGGTTCTATTTCTTTTTCAATTCTTTCGGGACAATCACTATGAAAATTATTAAGTGAACTGCATCCAAAGCAAGCTCCACTTCTAGACTGACATTCCCCATGATGAAATTTGTTACAATGTTTACATTTTGGTTTGGGGTTACCAACACTACCTACACTAGTCACCGACGGAGATGAAGACCTCAGTTTAAAATGTTGAGAGCCTCACTCTCTTCCAGAATATCCCGTAGAGGTGGTAACCCGATCATAATACTTCTTTAATTTCTTAGAAGTAAATGATTGTGACTTACTCATGATTTTTTTTAGAAACCCGAGCCTCTTTTTCGGCTTGTTTCTTCTCTTTACTCAGTTCCTTAGCTTTGTGTGCTTGATCAGCTAGCACTGCAAGCTCCCTTATCTCGTTAATTCCAATCAACAGTTTGATGTCTTCATCTAAACCTTCTTCAAAGCATTTACACATCTCAGCCTCAGTTAGAACCCATTCTCTGGCATACTTACTCAGTCGAACAAATTCCCGTTCATATTCAGATACAATCATGTTTCCTTGTTTGAGCTCTAGAAATTCTTTCTTTTTCTGATCCATAAATCTCTGGCTCACATACTTCTTCCGAAATTCAGCTGGAAGAATTCCTATATGACATACTCCTTCGGTACCATTGAAGTTATGGTATTCCACCAATGATAATATGTATCTTTTAGTAAAGATACTGCACATTTCAAACACTCAGCAGGTGTATAGGATAGCTCATAAAAAACCCGGATAGTAGTTTCTAGCCAAAACTCAGCCCTTTTCGGATCATCATCTGCGGTAGCTCTGAATTCTTCTGCCCCATGCTTACAAATTTTATCTATCGGAGGCTTACCAATTCTAACAGGTTCAGCACCTTGTGGTACCACAGGAATTGGTTGGGGAGTAGGTGAGGGAGGTTGTTATACAGCAGGGTTTGTTCTCAGGTACTGCGTAAACCATTCATTCATCATTTGAAAAAAGGCTTGTTTTGCCTTCTCACTTCGGCCCTAAGACACGGGCCTTTCACTACCGACGCAGACGCAACTCTTTGAACTAAAGCTAAAGCATTGCTCTCAGCTTCCTCGAATTCAACTCTAGCTCGATTGGATGACATTACTATATGAAAAACACATTTAAAATGATCAGAAATCATCACACTATCACAATTTATATAATGGCTTGTATAGCTAAACTCGTGTTTTCTATGTAAGAACCGGCTAAACCATAGCTCTGATACCACTAAACGTAACACCCTTAACCTATATCTGTTTTCAGAATAGAGTTTTAGAGCATTACTAGAACTTTTAGAACATTTTATAGATAATTCTTATAATTTATAATTCATTTATTGAGATCATTCAAAACATCCCTTAATTGGACCCTCGAGGTCCAATACAAGCAATAGAATCGAGTCGGGACTTTATTGGGACCTCTAAGAATTTTTCGCGAAATTGCAAAATTTTTCCAAGGTGCAGGGCTCACACGTCCGTGTGGTCCAAAGGACACGCTCGTGTGACCTTAGGACACGCCTGTGTTGCAGGTCGTGTTCAACCCTATGTAACTCTCTGACTTGCACACACGGCCATGCCATACGCTCGTGTGCTAGGCAGTATAGTTAATTAATTCAATTTGAAATTAGGTGTAGGTTTTACACGGCTAAGACACACGCCTGTGTTCTAGGCCGTGTGGCACACACGGTTGATACACATGCCCGTGTCTCTGCCTATGTGCTTAATTCTAAGCATTTTGTTTCTCAAAATTAAGGTGCAGGGGACAGACGGCCTAACCACATGCCTATGTTACTAGGCTGTGTGTCACACACGATGTAGACACACGCTCGTGTGTCTGCCCATGTGGAAGAAATGAAGCCATTTCTAGCTTTATTTCTCACCCAAAATTTCACCCAAGACCTGCACTTGAAACACACATCTAATACCAACCAATCCAAGCATTCAAAATAAACAATTCCATCATTCATCATAGCATACTGTTACATGCATATGTGTTTGTAAACTTATGTTAGATTAACTTAGGCATTAACATCATTGGTTCACATATACTCAACTTAACACATGTGTATATTTATCATAATAACCTACTTAGAGTTACCAAAATGAACCATTACTAGCCATTCCAATGGCTAGGTTACAAAATAACATTCCAAGCCACTATTGGCCAAGTTGTCCTATACATGCGATTATACCAAAATGATTTGTACTATGTATACCTAAAATGACTAGTTGATAGTGTGACGATGCTTCAATGATCTCCAACACTCACGAGCTTCCGAGCACTATAAAACAGGGGAAAATAAAACAGAGTAAGCATTACATGCTTAGTAAGTTCGTATAACTGAAACTAAACTTACCAATCTTGTTTATTAAATCTAAGCATACAATACTATGTTTCCATCCTTTTGGCTAAGTTGCCTAATCACAAACATCTAATCAAACATTTTAGTCACCAAAATCTTCATATCAATCAAGTAACATAGATAAGCTCATCAAGCAATATTCTTTCAAGTCATTATCATTTCATCTCAAGATTTTCATGCCATGTTAAGAGTTTTATGTCTGGTTGAGTCATTGAATCCCGATAGATGCACAAGTAGTACACTTGAAGTGTATGATTCAATAATCCATTAATTTCTTATTCAAGTGATACTATCACGCCCCAAGAACACTCTTGGACCAGCTCCCTAGGCATTACTTGCAATCCCTTGCGAGCTGAAGTAATTCGAATTCCATCTCGTTGAGCTCAATTCAGCTCGTTTCAGCTCAATCGAGCTCTTTCTTATTTCTTTCAACTTTGCATTAATTTGATAAAATAAATTAAGTGTTAGTTTAGCTAGTTTAAAAATTAAAGTTAGCTCAAATAATTATTTGGTTAAAATCTGGACATTTTAATTATGTTTAAAAGTGCCTTACTTTTATGCATATTTATTAGCTGGTTATTGTGTCTAAGCTTAGGACGAATTTATTTTCTTAATTAAATTGTCTAGCCGAATTTTAATGTGTCCTAGGCTGCTGCCGAATTTTAAATTGTCTTAGTTAATACATGTTATAAATTTGTCTTAGCTTATTACATAATTTTAATGTGTTTTTTTTAGCTCCAGCTGAATTTATTATGTCTGATACTAATTTAATTTATTGGAATTAATTTGGCAGCCATGTACATGGGACGGCATTTAAGTGAATGAGTTGATGGTTACCATCCCCTAAGCACCTATTCGGTCATTGGAAAGGACAAAGGAAGATGGTGATTTCTCTTCTCCAAGTAGCTTTAAAACCTTTCACACTAAGATGTCCATTTAGTAAAAGCATTCACACACATGGGCTTTCCAATTCTCTTTGTTCACACTCCAAAGGCTATTGAGTTCTCCAAGTTGGTCATCAAGCTCAAAGGCTATTCAAGTCTTCAAGGCAGCTTAATTTAATCTAGTTCACTCTCTTGGGCAAACCTACCCAAGCCAATTCAGCTCCCAATCTCTTCCATTAAATTTCAGTTGAAACAAGGCATCTAGAAGCTGCCCATTGATGTCCTCCATGCACAAGGAAGCTTCTTGTAATTTTCTTGAACTATTCTAGAAATTTCAGCTCATTAAAAGCTGTCCATTTAGTTGCCATTTATCTATTCAGCTAGCTTAGTTCTCTAGCTATAAATATTTAGCTCATTTCAAGTGGTAGGGACTTTTGGAAAAACTTTGAATGAAATTCTGTGATTTTTGTGAGATTTACTTATCTCAAATTTCGTCCAAAGACTTTGTTGGCTTATCTCTTAGTCAGTGGTGTCAATTTTTGTCTTTTTATTCAAACTTATCACACTTGTTCGAGTGTGGTATTCAACCCAACCTATACCTTTGGTTCTTACCTTTTTAGGTAACATGTCAAGGTCGTTTATCACCTTCAACTATCCATCTTAAGATCCTATAAGTTTTAGGTCAATACTCATTCTTAGTGTTGGTTCTTACTCGCAACTTAAGCCTATTACCATCCATCTGCAAACACCTTACTTAACTATTATTTTTTTGTTAGCTGAACTTATAACTATCCATACTTAACCATTTTGAACCCATCTTTGATACCCAACCCCAAGCAAAGCCTATTTCCAACCAAGCTTCTCAAATCGAACGACACTTCTTCGTTAGACGATCGGGCATCTAAACGACTCAACTCACCTTCTCGAGGCGAGATTGTATCATTAAGGGTGCCCATTAAGGCACTTAACCAAGAAACACTCTCTCGAGCCACATATCGTATAATAGGATTACCAATCTAGGCTAAATCCTTTATATAACGTAAGCTTAGAGGAGCTCGATTAGGATTACCAATCCAGGTTAAACCCTAATCATAACGTATACTCGAGAGGTATTATATCTGGATTGCCCATCTAAGCTAAATCCTTTCTATAACAAGGTTAATGGGATTACTTGTCCGAGCTAAATCCCATTCGCAACAAATGTAGGGCCTTATTAGTTTCGGGTAAGAGCATATAATCATCGAAATTCAACATTCAATCGGGACTTAACCCTTTATCACCACTTCAAGCATGTATCAAATTTTCCATCATAGTATACAAGCACATCAATATAAATTACATTACATACAAACAAAACATTCAATTAACATAATTACATGCTCGATTAAGTTACACGAACTTTCCTCAACACTTGTTAGCGTATAAATTCTACTAATCCGAAACCTTTTCATTTCCTCGATCTAAACTTGAATTAGTGTTGTCCAGATCTATATAAATGAATTTAACAATCAATTTCAAACATTTCATATTTAAATGGACTCAATTTATGTCCTAGGTAAATTACCTTTTTTCCCCTAACTTTTCCATAAATTTCGATCATGTCCCTAGGCTCGGAAAATGAAACTTGTGCAAATTACTCCCTATTCCAAGCCTAACCGAAGTCCCATTACAAATTTTATAGCACATGCATTCATAAAATTTTAGAATTTTTTAGCAAATTTTACAACTTTTCATTTTAGTCCCTAAATCATGTTTTCATAAAAAAATCATTTTGTAAAAGTTTTTTATCTATCAATAATCTTTCATTTTCTACCATAAATTTCTAATTTCCAGCATATACATCCATGATCCATTTTTCATACCTTGATAACTTTTCAAATTAATCCCTTAAATAGATAGATTAGACTATCTCGATTTCAAAAGTATCAAAATTACAAAAAACGGGACAAGAAAACTTACCCAATTAGGCCTTGAAAGTTTCTTTTCTCTCACCTAGGGTTTCCATGTGTTTTAGGTTGAAGATGACATAAATTAAGATGATATCTTTTATCATCTTTTTAATTAATTAAGGTATTTTGCTATTTCAATTTAGTCCTTGCCCTTTTTCTATATTTCCATGGATGAGTCACCATGAAAAATCTACATACTCTTCTTAATGGTCTAATTACCATATAAGGACCTTTAGTTTTAAATTTCATAGCTATTTGATCCTTATAGCTACTAGAATTCAACTTTTACATTTTATGCGATTTAGTCCGCGTAATTAAACACTTAATTGATAAAATTTTTGTATCAACATTTTCACACGACATGCCTATTATAATACGGTCCATATAATGAAATAAAAATAAATCTTATTTTTGGGTTGAATTTGTGGTCCCGAAACCACTGTTCCGATTTCACTGAAAAATTGGCTGTTACAAATACCCTCACACTTAAGTCTTTACTTTCCCTCAAGCAAACTAAACAAAAACAAAAGAAAAAGAAAAAAAAGAAAAACAATGTACTTGAGCAAGCATGATATACGAGATTGGATCGAAGCACTGAGAATAGGAAGAGTTGCTAAACACATAATTCTAGCTAGATGTTTAAATACTCTATAGTCATTTACATTCAAACATACTAGTTCAAAATGTTACAAAGTGAACAAGTAAAAGAAAATTAAAATCAAAATGTACATACGAAAGTGAACAAGTCAAAGAAAATTAAATATATAGCTCAATCAAAATGTACATACGAATATAGTAATTATATTTGAAGAATATAGGCGGTTCAAATTTTATGTACCTAGTATTTTTAATCCATGTTTTGAACACTCATATAATATTCATAAGTACAAGCAATTTACGAGCTTTTTTGCTAATATGAGTGAGGTTTTCTCAATTATCATATTTTTATTTCACTGTGAACACTCACACTCTTTTGCCTTTTATCCATTCTATGTTTTTAACCCTCACCAATGCTTTTATCCACACATTCATTTTAATTGAGCACATATAGGTAAAGATCTGATACTTATTATAATGTATCATCTCAATAAGCATGGATTTATTTACTGGGTAATTTTAATTCAAACTTTCTAAAATTCAACAGATGTAATTAACTATTCATATTTACCTTTATCACTTGGTATATTTAATCCCTTTTTCCTATTTAAAATTTAAAAATTGAACTAATTTCTAAATGCAAAAACCTAAATTATTTATTCTCAGGCTAGATTTAAAATTTAAACAAAAAACCTATTTACATGCTCCTAACTTGGGGTGTTCAAATCTTGGTTAAAACTGAATTAACTGACTAAATCGATCTAATTCAGTTAAGGGATCAGTTAATCGATTTAACTTGGTTGGAGGTCGATTAATGATTTTTGAAAGTTCAGTTATCACTTAATTCAGTTCAAAATCAATAATTAACCGAATTAACAGAACTTAATAATTAATATTATATATTATATGTGGTAGCCTTATCCCCTAATTCTCTTTCCTTTTCCCCTTAAGTGCTGCTCACCACCTTCAGTGTGATCTGAGGTACAACATCGTGCTTTTCTCTTTTCTACCTTCTACAAATTTTGCGTCCTCAATTCTCCATCCACCCATTCAATCATTCATAGAGATGACACCCCCATCCTTGTCAATGACCTTTAGCATCACTGCTCGTCCGTCTCTCGCCTACTTTGTCAGTTCTCAGCTTTAGCCTTCAGCGATCAGTCATCGTCGTCTTCCCTGTCCCATTAGTTTGCTCAATATATTCGTCGAGTCTAGATCTTGTGTGTTACTACACACAATATTTAACAATTTAACAGAACAATTTACAATATCTCTTTCCTTTAAATATTTTATTTATCATTTTTAATTGAAGGATTTAACAACTAAGAAAAAGGAAGTATTTAATATAAATTGTTACATCAAACACGATAAAGACCATTACAAAAAATAAGTTTCTTAACTACAAACACTTAAGGCATATTCTACAACTACGCCACATTTTCACTATATGCATAATAACACACTTTTCCACTACTCTGGTGTACTCCTAGCATCGTCCCTCTAGATGCAAACTATTCCCCACATACTTGAAAAAAATAATAAACCTAATCTGTAACACCCTTTGCCCATCATCGCCACCGGATTAGGGTTATGGGATGCTACGCCAATTAACAGGACATGCACATGCTATTTCAATTCAAAATTTATTTTTAATCAATCAACAATATATAAGCAATCCATAGTCATTCTTTTCATGTAAAAATGGGGATTCAATCCAGGTTCTGAAACTTTAAAATCAATTCAGTAGCAACCAAGGAGTAATTCGAAACAAAATAGAAAAGTAAGGTAAAACAAAAACTAGGGTTCACATGGCCGTGTGACAAGTTTACGCCGTGTGTGCTGTGGGACATGGTTGTGTTGTTCAACCATCTGTGAGAACTAAAACAGTGTAGAGGGAGACACACGACTGTTTTTCCGATCGTGCAACTAATTATGGCCGTGTATGCAAAATGAAAACTAAATTACACAAACCACATAGTCCTTCCAAGACCCTATGCATGACACACATCCATGTGTCAAGTCATGTTTCGACTAGTGTGACTTGAAATATACCTTCAATAACAAGTTAAACATTTCTTGCTTACTTAAGCTGTAAGTATACCAATTACCAATCAATCAACTTGTTCAAATCACACAAAAAAATACCAAAACATGCAATTTGCCTACTTCTAACCAATATGCCATCTGGCACCATCACAAACAACAATCTAAACTAACATCCAATGTCATTTTCTAACTAGTTCAAGCTTGCCTAACAATGTTATACAAAATATCAAATGTCACCAATTCATTAATATCTAACAAACCATATATCAAAGTATATATATATGCATGTATTCAACAACAACTTTACCAACTCACTTAATCAACTAAAACATCCCAAATCAACAATCAAAGTACAATGTCATATCTATTAACCATTAAACAAGTAATCAAAGCCAACTATAGATATATGACATTCAATATTCCATCAACCATGCAATTAAACATTCAAAACCATTTCTACTATTTTACCATTACATACCACATCAACCATAATCAACCACATCATTATATTAACAAATTCACATGGCTAGGAAATTTCAAATATACTTTAAATACATCAAACATTTATATTCATAAATTCACTCCTATTACAGGCCACATATCCCAAAGTAAACATTTTCAAAGTCTACCAAAAGATAACTTGATAGTGTGATCTTCAACTTGATTTGATTGCCCAGTTCTACAAAATGATATCTACAAGAAAATAGGAAAAACAAAACGAGTAAGGTTCAAGGAGCTTAGTAAGTTCACAAGTTGAAACAATATAACTTACCTTGAAAATATAGTTTAATATTTAATATACTATTTAACTAATATTAGTCCTGTCAACCGCAAGCATTCAACAAGTGAGGTTCATATACACGAGTCATTTAATCATCTCATTTGTATGATATCAAACATTATCAAGTGACGATATAATATCATAAATCATGAAAACAAATACAAGTCATCAACAAGGCATCATAATCAAATAACAATTACGTATCATCACCATGTCTTTTAACAATTGAAAATCTACCCGATGAATGATGTGAATAGATACGGATACGCGATTATCCAATCAAGACACACCAAAATGCTCAATCGAGTCAATCCAACCAAGAACACACTTGTGCACCAAATGTCTAGCTCGTAGGCTAACATCCCTCAAGAAATATGCCAGAATCATTGTAAATATAACTCGGTAATCTACAACAAATGCTGGACTCTGGTATTTTCAATGATAATAACAAGTCAAGAATCATCATTTCATCATAAGTCAATCCCACACAACCCGCAAAAGAACCTATTGACATGCCAATTGTACCTTATCCTATGTTCATCTAGGCTCTATACACAAAATCATGTAATACTTTACAGTTCAATTACAGTTCAATTACATTTCTCACGTTAAATCAATTTGATACAATTTAATTATATACACACATATTCAAAAAATCATAAATCACAAGTCGATATAGTATTATATATTATACTAAATTAAACTATATGAACTTACTAGGGCTAAACAACAAACATTGCAATATCAGGGACTAATTAGTACTTTTGTCTTTTCCACGAATATCTACCAACTCTTGATCTGAACGGTAATTTATGTCAATTATTAGCCCAAATACTTTATAATAATCCATTTAATGCATATGAATTCTTTATTGACATTTTTCACAATTGCCCTAGACTTTTACATTTTATACAATTTAGTCCCTAAAATTGAAACAAGTTTATTTTTCATAATCAAGCCCAAAACTATCATGCCAAATTCATTATCATCCTAAAATAGCCCTCAAGTCACAAAATTTACAAGAAATTCATGCCATTTTCAATAATTTAACAATTTAGTCCCTAAACTCAAAACTAAGCAAAATCACTTTAAAAATTAGTCAAAACTCATCATCAAGCTTCAAATCAAAGCATTGACATCTAGAAAACTTCAAGAACATCAATGGAAAGTTTTCAAAACTTTGTCAATTTCACAAAATAATCCCTAGACTAGATAGATTAAGTTAAAATGATTTCAAAAAAAAAAAAGAATTCATGAAAAACGAGTGAAAAATGGACTTACTGTAACACCCCAAGCCCGGCCTAGACGTTATGGCCAGATCTGACATGTCACATGGACTTACGACTTAGTATGCATTTGCTGGTTTAAGTGATTGGGGTGGTCTTTGTAAAAACAGCGGTTGAATGAAAAGCCGGTTTATGAATCTTTAGGCTATCCATTTGTTGTGCTTGTTGAGTCTTGAAAATGTTCATTAATTTTGAAAACCCACGCAGCCTAACACTAGCAGTTTCGTCATAGTATAAATATAATCAGAAAATAAAACCATAGCAGAAAAAAGAAATTTAAATAGCGGCCTTATTAAAACTTAAAACCCAAAATTAAATAAGCATATAAAAATAATAAAAATAAACTAACTTAGAAAAACCAACTTTGCAGATGATGTGGCCACTCCGAATCCCTCACAGCTCCAAGCCCACTATGGTTGGGGATTTCCTACAGAGATGAAAATAAAGGGTGAGTTTGGTAAACTCAGTGTGTAACATAACCCAACCATAGCCCAAAACAGATCAAACCTCAGAGTCAGACTTATCTGGGCCTTGGCCCAGTACAGAAATCAGAATGAAATCCAGAGGCCCATAGCAGATACAGAACAAATATATCATGAATGCAGAAATCCCAACCCAGAGCCATCCATAACACCCCCGTACCAACCTTACACCATGTGGGGAGACTACTCGACCCACCCAACCGCTACACACCACAGAAATTGCAGCGAGGCTGCAGATATTGTAACAAAGTCAACAGATACAGATATTGTGGCCAGGCCACCAGAACATATATATATGTGGCGAAGCCACCAGATTACAGCGAGGCTGCCAGATATTGTGACGAAGTCACCAGAACAGATATATGTGGCGAGGCCACCAGATTGCAGCGAGGCTGCCAGAATGCTTCCTCCATCAATATAAACCCATGTCCCATGCAACAGAAATAATATGTCATGGCATACGTATACAGCAACAAAACATCATGCTTTTCAGAAAAAAATAACCCTAGGGGTAAAATCGTAATTTTGCATGCATAAGGGTATTTCAGTAATTATTACCTATTGCTAAGGTTTCATGCTCATTCTAACGTTTACCAAGTAATCAGAAGTACTTACCTCGTCTTTTTACCAAAGTGGGCCCGTTTTTGGCCCATTAAGCCCAAAAATGCCGTTGTGCACGAAAATGCACACTCTGCACTCTAATCATCCAAATGCACCATATTCATTAACAACTGTCTCACGAGCGCTCGCACGCTTGCGAGTTCACAAAATACCAATGTTTCAGTATTTCGGCTTTTACCGATTCAGTCTAAGGGAGGGTGTCGTTTACACACCTGGTTGATGACGATTGATGACGATATCTCCCATGCGATAATCCTACAATCGATCACCAACACATTAGACTTATGAATTAACGATAACTAACATAAATCCACGACAACTAACCCAATCTTCACACAAGTTAGTCATTTACGCACGAGGGGCAAAATAGTTATTTTACCCTACAGGGGTATTTTAGTAATTCTACAACTTATCTACTTGGGCCTACGGACCCATTGGGACCACATGGCCCATTTCAGCCCATCATGGCCCGAAATAGCCGTCCTACTGCTAGAGTAATGAGAAATACACACCTGTTAGGAGACTGCAGTTGATCCGTGCTCCAAACACTCTTAGCTGATGCCCAACCTAAACGAGCACGTCACAAAGCGAAAGGGATGAACCAAGAAGGGATTCGAACCAAAGTCCTCTCACAAGCCAACTCACGCCACCACCACTAGGCCATAAACTCATTTGTGTCATAAATCCAACACATTAAACTTTAAAGCGCACCTACTTGCTTCTAGATTTATTGAAAAGAAAAACCAAAATATATTGCAAGAGCCAAGACTTGAACCTTGGACCCCTTGCTTAAATATATTGCAAGAGCCAAGACTTGAACCTTGGACCCCTTGCTTCCTTTATGGTGTCACTTCCTTGTCCCCTGAGTGGCGCCACCTTGCTACTACACCACACTCCTTTTTGTGTCATCTTTTACCCTTTTACTCGTAAAAGCCCAAACGCCAATTGCATCACCTGTTCATAAAATTAAAATTCCGAAGACTAGCACAGATTTAACTTAAGTTTGGGCCTTCCAAAGGCCCACTAACCTACTAAAATATATATTTTAACCAACCAGAACACACAAAAATTTTAAAAATCACAGAAACACAGAAAACTTGAAAATTGGGGCGTTACACTTACATGCAAGTTTATAAACAAGCCTAAAGCTTGGAGGTTTAACAACAATGGTGTTCGGTCATGAGACTTCAAAATGGAGAAATTGACAACTTATGCTTATGTTTTTAAATTTTGTGTTATTTTTATTACTAAATGTTTATCAGACCCGACTTACAGTGTAATATCCCTAAACTGGGTCTAGTAGTTTCGTGTATATTTTTTAGGTTTCGAGTGCTAAACTAGGAATTTAAGGGGTCTCTAGTAATTTCTAATATAATTTAGCAGGTTAATTTCATCTAAAATCGATTAAAAAATAATCCGGAAAAAATAAAAATATTTTTGGAAAATTAATTTTAAAGTAATTAAATAATTATGAGTGAAAATAATTAATTTGGTTCAAAAATAAAATAATTTTTATTGGGGGTTAATTTGAGTTAAATTTAAATACTAATTAAATTGGGTTTAATTGTAAAACAATGGAAAATTTAAAGTATGTATTTGACAAATAAACCTTAAAATTTAGAATTTTAGAGGGAAAGGATTAAATGGTAAAACAAGGGAAATGTGGGAGTGACCATTAGGCAAATTCCCTAAATTTTAAATTTTAGTGGGTTGTTTTAGTTTTAAAAACAATGGATCTGGCTTGCTTTTCACACCATTTACATCAAATTAAGAGATGTAAATTTCATTTGCTTTCCATGGTTTTAAAGATCTATCATAAGAGAATAGATCCAACTATTTTCCTTCTCAAGATACTCTCTCAATTCACTCGAAATTATTCTCAAAAGTAGCTAAAAATATTCTGAAATTTCTCTAGATTCTTGAATCAAGATTTTCAATCAAAGGATTTAGAAGGAATAAAAAGTAATTATTATTTATAAACTTATTTTTATCAAGATTAGAAACATTTTTTTTGCATGATTTGAGAGTCAATTAAAGGATTTTTTTATCAATATCATCTTCTTTAAAACCTTAAGGTGCTTTAATGGAAGATCTTAAATTTTGAGAGGAAATCCACAAATCAATGGATTTTCCAACTCAAAATGGATCTATTAAAAGGTTTTTGGTTTTATTTGTCAAGATTAAACATGATTTGAGAGGTAATTTGAAGAAATATGGATTTCATCATTTTCTTGAATTAATTTTTTGAATTTTTATGAAATTGATTTAAATGTGAAATTGATGCTTAGTTTATGTGTATTTGGTCTAGTATTGATGTTTGGAAGTGATTAGGAGGGCTAGAAAGGTCGTTTTTGTGAGGAAACGATTTCAACTTGATGTTACAAATCCAATAAGGTATCTTTGAGAGTGAAAATTGATTAGCATAGTTAATTAAAAGCTGTGTTTAATATAGCTTTGGAAAGGTGGTAATGTTTACTTTTGTAACACCCCGTACCCGAGACCGTTGCCAGAGTCGGACACGAGGGGTTAACAGACTTAATTCCCTTATTTTTACAGTTCATTTTAAAAATTTCCAGACTAGCTGGCTAACTGCGTCACTGTCACCTTAAAAATCATATCTTGAGTTCCAAAACTCGAAAATCAGTTTCGTAAATTTTTCCTGAAACTAGACTCATATATCCATCTAAAAGTTTTTTCTAGAATTTTTGGTTGGGCCAATTAGTACAGTTTATTACTTAAAGTCTCCCCTGTTTCAGGGTTCGACTGCTCTGACCATGCATTACGACTTATATATCTCCCTGTACAGGGCTTCAATACTTATGTCGTTTGTTTCTAAAGAAACTAGACTTGAAAAGGAATCTATACATATATGGCATGACTTCTAACTATCTCTGGTTAATTTATAATAAATTTCCTAAGTCGGAACAGGGAATCCAGAAACCGCTCTGGCCCTGTTTCACGAAAACTTTAAAATCTCATAAAATACTGTTCATATGATCGTTTCATTACTTCCCTATGAAAATAGATTCATCAAGGTTCAATTACATAATTTATTCACTATTTAATTCCATTGTTACTATTTTTAGTGATTTTTCAAATCCACACCACTGCTGCTGTCAGCATCTGTTTTTAAGGTAAACCTTACCTATTTCATGGTTTTCCATGAATCAACTAGAGTTTGTCATACATAGCATCAAAATAATCATAATTAACCATTCCCAATGGCTAATCGTTACCAAACATTTCCATACCTCTCAATGAACAACATACAAGACGATTATAATGCTATGCTCAAAGTGTATATAAGCCATTTTCGCATGGCTATCCAAATTTATACAAAACCAAAGGGTACATGACCAACAACAAAAAGGGTAGTCCTATACATGCCATTTTCAGAGTTCAACCAAAAGTGTACCAAAAGGGCTTTGATAGTGTGGACGACTTCGACTTCGACAATCCCGAGTCTGATAGCTGACGAACCAAAATCTATAAAACAGAGATTCAAAGAACGGAGTAAGCATTTAATGCTTAGTAAGTTTTGAGCAATAAAATTAGGCACAACTGAAGTATAGCATTCATATAACTAAACGGATAATTTCATATTCTCAAAAATCAGCCCTACTTCACATTTCCAACCCTTATATTCATACATAAGGGATCAACTTAACCAAAGGCCCGAAAGCTCACTAATCGACTGAGCGGATAATATTTAAACGAAATCACTACTCCAATGCATATAAGGAACGTACCTTATCGTTGGGATTTTACGAGCGTATTAATTGAAATTATTACAGCAAGATCGCTCATTCCCAAACCAAGTACCTTCGGGGTTTAGCCGGATATAGCTACTCACTCAAATGCCTTCGGGACTTAGCCCGGTTATAGTAACTCGCACAATTGCCTTCGGGACTTAGCCCGGTTATAGTAACTCGCACAATTGCCTTCAGGACTTGGCCCGGTTATAGTAACTCGCACAAATGCCTTCGGGACTTAGCCCGGATATAGTAACTCGCACAAATGCCTTCCGGACTTAGCCCGGATATAGTAACTCGCACAAATGCCTTCGGGACTTAGCCCGATTATCAATCTGAATATCCATGCACATATCAATAAATCATGACACATCAATATTTCATTTTCGTAACTAGAATTCAAACACAAGTCACTTATCAAGCATTATCATTTTCAGCTTAAAAGCTACATACAAAGGGCATGATTTTGATTTGCTTATAACATAATCTAATCGAATCATAATCTAAGTTTCATTACTCGAAAACTTACCTCGGATGTGGTCGAACGATTTCGGCGGCTATTCGATCACTTTTTCCTTTCCCTTATCCAACTGTGGTCCTCTAAGCTCTTGAGCTAATTCAAAAAAATTTAACTTATTAAAGTCTCATTATGCTAGCTTATGGCCGAATATAACAAGGAGTTTGATAGGTCATATGGCCACCTTTAGCTCAAATACAAAATGGTCATACGCATTTTTAATCACATTGAGCAATTTAATACAATTAATCTAACATTTCCTCATGAGCACTTTTATGACCGAATACACACATCATTGACCTAATATCAATTAACTAAGCACTTAACAAATTCTCTTTGAGTCGATTATCTAAGTCAAGATAAAAGCATCAATATGCTTGCCCCTAACCGAATACATGCAACACCAATCTATCTCATGTGGCCGAATATGCATGTCTATGTTGAGGCCAATATATGCTTAATACTTCCTACAAATATGGTTACTTGTATTGACTACATACCATTTTGTTTCAAATTCAAAACTCGGCTCATACACATATATGCATTAGTAATCAAATACTAACATTTGCACTTCACCTTACTACCATTTCTCATCCAAATAACATGAGCAACAACCATTTTTTTCTCTTCTACTTCCTACCATGGCCGAATGCATCAAGACACCATACCATCTCAATTTTTGTCATGGTTTAAACAAAGAACTTAAGGTCTAACTCAAAAAAAAGAATGCTAAAAAAGAAAATCCAAGAGTCATCAATCCACCATCACATGTATCATTACAAAGCTTCACATTTAGCATGCAAATGACATCAACACAAATCCACCTTAGCCGAATCTTAGCACATCTTCATCACATAGCAAAGATTTAAACCATGGGCTAGGTAGAACTCAAGCTAACAACTAAAAACATGCATGAATCTCATGGAACAACATCAAACATACCTCCTCCTAAAACACCAACCAACCGAACATGAAGCAAGAAAACTCCTTTCTTCTTCCTTTGATTTTTCGGTCAAAAAGAACAAGGAGGATGAAGCTTTTTTTTTCTTTTTTTTTCTTTTAGGTACGGCACAATGGGGGAACAACCACACACATTTTTTTTTGTTTCTCCTCCTACTAACACTAATATTTTATTGCCCATGTTCTTTATTTTATTATTCCTAACATAAAGCATTAACCCAACATGTTTGTGACATGTTTTAGCCATAACATTTTGTCCACCCTCATGCTCATGGCCGGCCACTACTAATTAGGGGGGAAATTGACATGCAAGTCCACCCTTTTAATTACATGCACTAATAGATCCTTATAGATTAACCTATCACATTTCAAAAGTGTCATACATAAGTCCTATTAACTAAATTCACATGCAATTAACTAAATCGAAGCTTTAAACATTCACACATTCATATTCACATATTTTAGACAATAAATATCATATTTAAATAATTTGGTGACTCAGTTTAGCGGTCCCGAAACCGCTTTCCGACTAGGGTCACTTTAGGGCTGTCACAACTCTCCCCCACTTAAGAAATTTTCGTCCCCGAAAATCTTACCGGTAAATAAGTTTGGGTATCGTTCTTTCATAGAGTTCTCGGGTTCCCAAGTAGCTTCTTCCATCCCGTGTTTGAGCCATAACACTTTTACTAAAGGAACCTTTTTGTTTCGCAAGTCTCTCACTTCACGAGCTAGGATACGAATTGGTTCTTCTTCATAACTCATATCGGTTTGAATTTCAACCTCGGAGGGACTTATTATGTGCGAGGGATCAGATCTGTAACGTCGAAGCATTGAAACATGAAAAACGTTGTGGATCCTTTCAAGTTCAGGGGGTAAAAGCAACCTATATGCAACTGGACCAACTCGTTCGGAGATTTTATACGGCCCAATGAATCTCGGACTCAACTTGCCCTTACGCCCAAATCTGAGTATCTTTTTCCAAGGTGAAACTTTAAGAAACACTTTATCTCCCACCTGATACTCAATGTCCTTTCGTTTCAAATCCGCATATGACTTCTGACAATCTGATGCTGCCTTCAGACTTTCACGAATTATTTTTACTTTCTGCTTAGCATCTTTAATCAAATCAACTCCGAAAATTTTTCTTTCACCGAGCTCAGTCCAAAACAATGGTGTACGGCATTTTCGACCGTACAAAGCCTCGTAAGGCGCCATCTTAATGCTTGACTGAAAACTAGTGTTGTAAGCGAACTCAATCAAAGGTAGATACCATTCCCATGAACCACTAAACTCAAGGATGCAGCATCTCAACATATCCTCGAGTATCTGAATTATCCGATCGGATTGACCATCGGTTTGGGGATGAAAAGCGGTGCTAAAATGAAACTTGGTACCCAAAGCTTCTTGCAATTTCTTCCAAAATCGCGAGGTGAATCTCGGATCTCTATCCGACACAATAGAAATGGGCACCCCGTGTAATCTCACAATCTGAGAAACATACAATTCAGCTAGTTTATCCAATGAAAAATCCGTACGTACGGGAATAAAATGAGCAGACTTAGTCAGTCTATCAACAACAACCCAAATCGCATCTTTCTTACTTGTCGACAATGGCAACCCAGACACAAAATCCATCGTGACTCGATCCCATTTCCATTCAGGTACCATGATCGGCTGGAGTAAACCCGTAGGCACTTGATGTTCCGCCTTCACTTGCTGACATATTCAACACTTCGAAACAAAATCGGAAATGTCTCGTTTCATACCATGCCACCAAAACTGACGTCTCAGGTCGTTGTACATTTTCGTACTCCCCGGGTGAATTGACATTCGGCTACAATGAGCTTCGTTCAGAATCATCGTAATAAGTTCTGAATTTCTTGGGACACACAAATGACTTCTGAACCTCAAACAATCGTCATCGTCAATTTGAAACTCTGATTCCATGTTCGAAACACATTCAGCCTGTTTTGCAACCAATTCATCATCGACTTTCTGAGCTTCACGAATTTGATGGATCAACAATGGTTTGGCCTTTAATTCTGCCACTAACACATTGTCGGATAGAACGGACAAGTGTACATTCATCGCTCGTAAAACAAACAGTGATTTACGACTTAAGGCATCCGCCACCACATTAGCCTTTCCCGGGTGATAGTCAATGACAAGCTCATAATCTTTCAACAACTCGAGCCAACGTCTTTGTCGCAGATTTAAGTCTCTTTGAGTCATCAAATATTTTAGACTTTTGTGATCCGAATATACATGGCACTTCTCACCAAATAAATAATGTCGCCATATTTTCAAGGCGAACACGATGGCAGCTAGTTCGAGATCATGGGTTGGATAATTTTTCTCGTGTGGCTTCAATTGTCTCGACGCATAGGCCACAACTCGACCTTCTTGCATCAATACGCAACCCAACCCAAGTAGGGAGGCATCACTATAGATGACAAACTCTTTGCCTGATTCGGGCTGCACTAGAATTGGAGCTTCAGTCAAATAAGTTTTCAGTTGATCAAAACTTTTCTGACATTTTTTCGTCCATTCGAACTTAACATCTTTTTGAAGTAGCTTCGTTATTGGTGTGGCTATCATCGAGAAACCCTTTACAAACCGTCGGTAGTAACCGGCAAGTCCCAAAAAGCTCCGAACCTCAGTAATATTTCTCGGAGGCTTCCAGTTAAGTATGGCTGAAATTTTGTTCGGATCAACTCGAATACCCGATGCAGATACCACATGACCCAAGAAGCTAACCTCTCTTAACCAGAACTCACACTTACTGAACTTAGCATATAACTGCTTATCCCGTAAAATTTGCAACACTAATCCCAGGTGTACAGCATGATCGGTTTCATTTCTCGAATAGACCAAAATATCATCGATAAACACAACTACAAACCGGTCTAAATACAGTCTGAAAATCCGATTCATCAAATCCATAAATACCACGGGGGCATTAGTGAGCCCAAACGGCATCACTAAGAATTCGTAGTGATCGTATCTCGTTCTGAAAGCAGTTTTGGGTATATCTGAATCTCGAATTCGCAACTGATAATAACCCGATCTCAAATCTATCTTTGAAAACACTAAGGCTCCCTTTAGTTGATCAAACAAATCGTCAATACGCGGTATCGGATATTTATTCTTTATTGTCACCTTATTCAGCTGACGATAATCGATGCACAACCTCATGGTTCCTTCCTTCTTTTTCACAAACAATACTGGTGCACCCCAAGGTGAGAAACTTGGTCGAGCGAAACCTCTATCTGTCAACTCTTGCAACTGAGATTTCAACTCTTTTAACTCGATTGGTGCCATATGATACGGAGCTATCGAAATCGGTGTAGTCCCAGGTACAAGCTCGATGCCAAACTCTACCTCCCGAACAGGTGGTAAACCCAGTAATTCTTCAGGAAAAACATTCGGGTATTCACAAACCACTGGCACAGATTCAGGCTTCTTTTCTAACTCTTTGTCATCAAGTACATACGCAAGGTATGCTTCGCACCCCTTTCTTACATATTTCTGAGCCAACATCGATGACATTACAGCTGGTGACCCATTCAAGTCGGTAGACTCAACTCGAATCATCTCATTATTTGCACACCTCAAATCGATAGTTTTTCTTTTGCAATTTACAACTGCATCGTGAACGGTTAGCCAATCCATACCGAGGATAACATCAAATTCATCAAACGGTAAAAGCATCAAATTGGCCGGAAAGCAGTAACCTCGGATTTCTAAGGGACATTTCTTACACACTTTGTCGACAAGCACATAACGACCCAAGGGATTTGACACCCGAATTACGAGCTCAGTAGACTCAACAGGTAAACTCTTACTGGTTTCTAAGGTTTTACATATATAAGAATGAGTAGAACCAGGGTCAATCAAAGCAATCACATTAGTATCAAAGAGAGTGAAAGTACCGGTAATAATATCAGACGAAGAAGCATCCTCGCGAGCACGTATAGCATAAGCTCTAGCAGGAGCACGAGCCTCAGATCTGGTTGTAGCATCTCTAGATCCTCTCTAACCACCACTAGCATTGCCCGTATTCCTAGATGGTCTATCCCGAGCAGTAGTAGCACCAGGTTTCCCACTCTGATTTACATTCTGTTCAGACAACCTCGGGCAATCTTTAATAAAGTGGTCAACTGATCCGCACTTGTAACAGGAGCGGTCATGGAATCTACAACTTCCTGAATGCCATTTACCACAATACGGACACTCTTTTCTGTCTCGACGATCATTTCCAACACTGGTGACCGAAGTGACTCGTGCACTCATAGGGGGTCGATCACGATCTCGTCTAGAAAAACCCGAAGTGTCTCTAGATTGGCCCAAATCATCTCTAAATTTCTTCGATGACTGTTGAAAGGGCCTCCCCGAAGACCTCTTACGAAACTCCTTTGCTCCCATATTAGCTTTTCTTTTCTCCATACTGAGCTCCTCGGCTTTGCAAGCTCGCTCGACAAGTACCACAAATTCTCGGATTTCCAAAATGCCAACATACAACTTTATATCATCATTCAGTCCATCCTCGAAACGTTTACACATTACGGCTTCTGAAGAAATGCATTCTCGAGCCTACCGGCTAAGCCTTACAAACTTTCGTTCATAGTCGGTAACCGACATGGAACCTTGTTTAAGTTCAAGAAATTCCTTTCGTTTTTGATCCATGAATCTCTGACTGATATACTTTTTTCGAAACTCGGTTTGGAAAAACTGCCAAGTTACTTGATCTTTGGGCACAACAGAAGTCAACGTATTCCACCAATAGTAGGCAGAATCACGTAGCAAGGAGATAGTACACTTTAGGCACTCATCGGGTGTGCAAGATAGCTCATCGAGTACCGAAATAGTGTTGTCCAACCAAAATTTAGCTTGCTCGGCATCATCGCTGTTCGTAGCTTTAAATTCAGTAGCCCCGTGTTTTCAGATTCTGTCAACTGGGGGCTTATTTGACCTTATTTGGTCGGTTGCCGGAGGTATTGTAGGTGTGGGGGTGGCATTAGTCGGGAATGGAGGTTGTGGAACAGCCGTATTAGTTCGAATATATTGGTTAAACCAATCATTCATCACGCTATAAAAAGCTTGCCTAGCCTCATCATTCGGATTGCTAGCAATAGTTTGAGAGTCCGCCGGCGCTGTCCCTTGTGCGGGAGCAGGCGCTACACTCTCAAGATCATCAGCTACCGCTCGATCGGGATCGGGATCCACTACTATAAATAAACACATTTCCAAATGTCAGAAATCACCACACTATCAAATAATCACAAAATGGCATGTATAGCTAGACCCAAACGTGTTACGGTAGTCCTAGAATCGACTAAACCATAGCTCTGATACAAATAAAATTGTAACACCCCGTACCCGAGACCGTTGCCGGAGTCGGACACGAGGGGTTAACAGACTTAATTCCCTTATTTTTACAGTCCATTTTGAAAATTTCTAGACTAGCTGGCTAACTGCGTCACTGTCACCTTAAAAATCATATATTGAGTTCCAAAACTCGAAAATCAGTTTCGTAAATTTTCCCTGAAACTATACTCATATATCCATCTAAAATTTTTTTCTAGAATTTTGGTCAGGCCAATTAGTACAGTTTATTAGTTAAAGTCTCCCCTGTTTCAGGGTTCGACTACTCTAACCTTCATACATTACGACTGATATATATCCCTGTACAGGGCTTCAATACTTATGCCATTTGTTTCTAAAGAAACTAGACTCGAAAACGAATCTAGACATATATGGCATCACTTCTAACTATCTCTGGTTAATTTATAATAAATTTCCTAAATCCGAACAGGGAATCCAGAAACCGCTCTAGCCCTGTTTCAGGAAAACTTTAAAATCTCATAAAATACTGTTCATATGATCGTTTCATTACTTCCCTATGAAAATAGATTCATCAAGGTTCAATTACATAATTTATTCACTATTTAATTCCATTGTTACTATTTTTAGTGATTTTTCAAATCCACACCACTGCTGCTGTCAGCATCTGTTTTTAAGGTAAACCTTACCTATTTCATGGTTTTCCATGAATCAACTAGAGTTTGTCATGCATAGCATCAAAATAATCATAATTAACCATTCCCAATGGCTAATCGTTACCAAACATTTCCATACCTCTCAATGAACAACATACAAGACGATTATAATGCTATGCTCAAAGTGTATATAAGCCATTTTCGCATGGCTATCCAAATTTATACAAAACCAAAGGGTACATGACCAACAACAAAAAGGGTAGTCCTATACATGCCATTTTTAGAGTTCAACCAAACGTGTACCAAAAGGGCTTTGATAGTGTGGACGACTTCGACTTCGACAATCCCGAGTCCGATAGCTGACGAACCAAAATCTATAAAACAGAGATTCAAAGAACGGAGTAAGCATTTAATGCTTAGTAAGTTTTGAGCAATAAAATTAGGCACAACTGAAGTATAGCATTCATATAACTAAACGGATAATTTCATATTCTCAAAAATCAGCCCTACTTCACATTTCCAACCCTTATATTCATACATAAGGGATCAACTTAACCAAAGGCCCGAAAGCTCACTAATCGACTGAGCGGATAATATTTAAACGAAATCACTACTTCAATGCATATAAGGAACGTACCTTATCGTTGGGATTTTACGAGCGTATTAATTGAAATTATTACAGCAAGATCGCTCATTCCCAAACCAAGTACCTTCGGGGTTTAGCCGGATATAGCTACTCGCTCAAATGCCTTTGGGACTTAGCCCGGTTATAGTAACTCGCACAATTGCCTTCGGGACTTAGCCCGGTTATAGTAACTCGCACAATTGCCTTCAGGACTTGGCCCGGTTATAGTAACTCGCACAAATGCCTTCGGGACTTAGCCCGGATATAGTAACTCGCACAAATGCCTTCCGGACTTAGCCCGGATATAGTAACTCGCACAAATGCCTTCGGGACTTAGCCCGGTTATCAATCCGAATATCCATGCACATATCAATAAATCATGACACATCAATATTTCATTTTCGTAACTAGAATTCAAACACAAGTCACTTATCAAGCATTATCATTTTCAGCTCAAAAGCTACATACAAAGGGCATGATTTTGATTTGCTTATAACATAATCTAATCGAATCATAATCTAAGTTTCATTACTCGAAAACTTACCTCGGATGTGGTCGAACGATTTTGGCAGCTATTCGATCACTTTTTCCTTTCCCTTATCCAACTGTGGTCCTCTAAGCTCTTGAGCTAATTCAAACAAATTTAACTTATTAAAGTCTCATTATGCTAGCTTATGGCCGAATATGACAAGGAGTTTGATAGGTCATATGCCTACCTTTAGCTCAAATACAAAATGGTCATACGCATTTTTAATCACATTGAGCAATTTAATACAATTAATCTAACATTTCCTCATGTGCACTTTTATGACCGAATACACACATCATAGACCTAATATCAATTAACTAAGCACTTAACAAATTCTCCTTGAGCCGATTATCTAAGTCAAGATAAAAGCATCAATATGCTTGCCCCTAACCGAATACATGCAACACCAATCTATCTCATGTGGCCGAATATGAATGTCTATGTTGAGGCCAATATATGCTTAATACTTCCTACAAATATGGTTACTTGTATTGACTACATACCATTTTGTTTCAAATTCAAAACTCGGCTCATACACAATATGCATTAGTAATCAAATACTAACATTTGCACTTCACCTTACTACCATTTCTCATCCAAATAACATGAGCAACAACCATTTTTTTCTCTTCTACTTCCTACCATGGCCGAATGCATCAAGACACCATACCATTTCAATTTTGGTCATGGTTTAAACAAAGAACTTAAGGTCTAACTCAAAAAAAGAATGCTAAAAAAGAAAATCCAAGAGTCATCAATCCACCATCACATGTATCATTACAAAGCTTCACATTTAGCATGCAAATGACATCAACACAAATCCACCTTAGCTGAATCTTAGCTCATCTTCATCACATAGCAAAGATTTAAACCATGGGCTAGGTAGAACTCAAGCTAACAACTAAAAACATGCATGAATCTCATGGAAGAACATCAAACATACCTCCTCCTAAAACACCAACCAACCGAACATGAAGCAAGAAGACTCCTTTCTTCTTCCTTTGATTTTTCGGTCAAGAAGAACAAGGAGGATGAAGCTTTTTTTTCTTTTTTTTCTTTTAGGTACAACATAATGGGGGAACAACCACACATATTTTTTTTTGTTTCTCCTCCTACTAACACTAATATTTTATTGCCCATGTTCTTTATTTTATTATTCCTAACATAAAGCATTCACCCAACATGTTTATGACATGTTTTAGCCATAACATTTTGTCCACCCTCATGCTCATGGCCGGCCACTACTAATTAGGGGGGAAATTGACATGCAAGTCCACCCTTTTAATTACATGCACTAATAGATCCTTATAGATTAACCTATCACATTTCAAAAGTGTCACACATAAGTCCTATTAACGAAATTCACATGCAATTAACTAAATCGAAGCTTTAAACATTCACACATTCATATTCACATATTTTAGACAATAAATATCATATTTAAATAATTTGGTGACTCGGTTTAGCGGTCCCGAAATCGCTTTCCGACTAGGGTCACTTTAGGGCTGTCACATCTTTACCTCTGTTAAAGCGCTAAATCTTGAATACCGAGATAATCAAAATTGACGCTCAAAATTGCCTAGTTGATCACTTGTTGTGTAACAGCTCGATTTAGACCCTATTCGGAACGGTGGTTTTGGGACCATGAATCTGATTCAAAAAAATATTTTAATATTATTTACTACGTTTATAATGTCTGAATTTATATGTGTGAAATTTTCGTGTTTTAATTTTATCGTTTGAGTGCCCAATTTAATAAAAGGGCTTAATCGCTTAAAATAGAAAATTTATGGTTTAATTTGTAAGGGCCGAATTGTTATTGTCCTTATTGCATGAGGTATTTAAGTTGCAATATTACGATATGAATTAGTGATAGACGGTTGTGGCCTTAATATATAAGTTTTAGTTATTAATTAATAAAGGTTAAAAATGTAAAACGTTAAATAATATATATGTTATAATAAAACATAAAATAAAAACATGCATTCATCTTTTCCACCATGATCGAATGTTAAAGAAAAGTGAAAGAAATAAGGTTTTCAAAGTTTCAGCCAAGGTTTTGCTTGATTAAGGTATGTAACTAGCTCGGTTTTTGATAATTTTTACGTTTTTGAGATCGTTCCAGTGAAATGTACAAAGCCCATGCTTTAATTTTTAATTTTTATGAATATTTTGAGTTATGACATTGATGAATAATTGAGTTTTGTGATGTTAGTTGATGAATTATGAAAGATATGTTTTGGATTAATATGTTTTGTATTAGAATTTTTGATGAATTTGAGTAATTAGGGCTAAATTGAAAAAATAATAATTTAAGGGACTAAAATGTGAAATAAATGAAATTTATGGACTTGTATGAGCATAAGGAATATTCGGCTTAAGCATGGTGTACTCAAATTTTGCATGTTTTGTGTTTTGTGCAATTTGGACTAAATTGTAAAAAGTGTGAAATGTTAGGGGCAAAATGGTAATTTTCTCATTTATGTGTTTTTGGACTAAATTGAATGAAATTATGTTTGAATGATTTTATTTTGAATATGTTTAGATCAAGAACAGTAGAAATCGGATTTGGATAGGGGGAAAACCAAAGTTGTCGAATAATCGTCCTGTTCCGATTATCGCTGTCGGAGGCAAGTTTATAAGCAAATAGGTGTTGTTAAGTTTTGATATATATTATCTATAAATAATTTTAATGATTATTAGTAAGTTATGAATCGGCATTGAGTAATGAAAAATGTGAATGTGGTATGATTTGTGTGTTATATAATCTTATAATTCAGTTTTATAATGGTACATTTTTGAGTTGGCATTGATATGTGATATCGATATGTGATCACGTGTAAGGCCACGTCTGGGATGTTAGCATCGATATGTGATTACGTGTAAGACCACGTCTAGAACGTTGGCATTGATATGTGATTATGTGTAAGACCACGTTTGGGACGTTGGCATCGATATGTGATCGAATGTGTAATCGAGCTAAAATGATCAGGTATTTGATAGTTAAATTGCCGATTTGAAAATAAGGTAAGTTGACTATTTGATATGTGATACTAATTATATATGATGCAAGTGAAAATATATATGTATATGAAAAGTATATTCGGCCAAATGTTATGTATAAGTGATATCATATTTGTGACCTATGTGCAAACATATATGAATGGTTATATTCGGCCTTATGATTACAAATTATAATTATACATGAGATGATTCATGAGATACAATCTTGATTATGTATATTTGATTTAGTATAGGTTGTTTCGGCCTAATGATATATGTATGAAGTAGTAAATGTCTGAAATACATGTTTATACTAAAGGTTAACTATGCATTCAATTATGTGATGATTAAATGCAAATGATATTTTAATGAAATGCGAAATTATGTATAAGACATGTATAATTTAGTAATTTATTTTTTATGACTTACTAAGCTATGATAGCTTATGTGTGTGTTTGCTCTATGTTTTATAGATTGTGGAAGCTATCGTTAGAGAAGTCTATCACACTATCGACTGTTTTAGTACTTTTTTAAGTTTGAACTTGAACCTATGGCATGTATAAGCTAGTTTATATATTTGATTTCGGGGAATGTAAATATGAGCCATACGAAAATGGCTTATTGTTTTGTTAAGCTTGGATTTTATGCTTTGATCAAATGATGGTTATGTTTGGTTTTGGTGTTTCAGCTTTGGCTTATGTTTATAAGTATATATATATCTGTGTGAATCTTGTCAGATAAACTTTGTTAAGGTTTTGTTATGTGAGTAGGTATTAAGGAAAATTCAATTATGGCATATAGAGGAGGTGAAGTTGATACGGTTTATTAATATTTGAAGTTTAGTATGTTTGATTATGGATGAGTTTATTTTGGTAAAAAAATGTTAAAGATATATGTGTTGATGAATGTATTCGGCTAATGATAGATAAATTAAATACATATGCTTATGACATGTTTGTTTGTGGTTTGATATTTAAAGGTCAAGTTGATTAGATTAATGTTTGATTTTTTATTATATGCATAAAGTGTTAATGAAAAATTATAGAAGTGAAATGGCTACTTTGATTCGGTTATTTATTAGTAAATAATGGCTATATATTAGGTATGTTTTGGTTAGCTAAATGGATAGTCATTAAGTGACAAGTTGACATTTGTATTCGGTTATACAATGGTAAGTGTAACTTAAGATTGAATGGTAGAATTGGTATGACTTTAGTGGTTACTTTTGATAGCCGAATAGGTGAGAAATGAATTGGTTGTGTACTTGTAATTTTGTCATGATGCTAGCATATAAATTTTGGTATGGTTTGATTTGATAATTATGCTTAGAAATGGTTCATGGGTTGGTTGAATATATGATGATTAATTATGACGTAGGTATTCAAATGTTATAGAATTGATGGCCATATAGTTGGAACTTTTTAATTATGAAACATATATAAATTTTGGTTTTGATGTATAATAGCTTGGTTCAAATACTTGAGTAGACTAACGATATTGATGTAATAGAATTATAAAGGATGATTAATTTTGATTGGTTAAATGGTTTGCATGTGCACATTTGATTTATATGAATTAGTAAATGGTTGTTTTTTGAGTTTGGGAATTATTAGAAAGAAGTTGATATATCTTCGTACATGTAATGTATTATATGAATGTACTGAGCTGTGTTTTGTCCAGTAATGTCTCGTAACCCTAATCCGGTGACGGAAATGGGTTAGGGTTGTTACATTTGATTAGTATCAGAGTCACGGTTTAGTCGGTTCTAGGACTAACGTAGCGTGTGTGAGTCTAGCTATACATGCTATAATTATAAGCTGTGATAGTGTGATGATTTTTGACAATTAAATATGTGTTTTATTATAGTAAATGGATCCCAATTGAGCCGTAATAGATGATGTAAAAAGTAATATTCCCGCTCTTGCTCAGGGGGTAATGCCGACTGATTCTAGGCCAATTTTAAGTGGTATAGAGGGAGAAGCTAAGCTAGCCTTCTTCCAGCTAATGAATGAGTGGTTTATGGAGTTCGTTCGAATGAATCTGACTGCTCAACAACCTCCACCCCTCAAGTTCCTATAACTTCTCAAGTTATACGAAAAGAAAAGAAAAGAAAAGCTTATTTTGAAGCCAGAGATTCCCGTAAGAGATCATCGGGTAAGACATTTCAGTTAGCATCGAAGAAATTCAGGGATGATTTTAGCCGATCAAAGAATACTGTGGGTTTTTCTAGACGTGATCGAGACAGATCACATGTGAGTTCACGAGCAATTTCGATTGCTAGTGTTGGTAATGTCTGGTCGAATCGACCTGAGTGCAGGTATTGTGGTAAACGACATCCTGGAAACTATAGATTGCTTGATCGATCCTATCTTAAATGTGGTTCGATGGATCATTTTATTCGTGAGTGCCCTACGTTAGCCCAGTAAAATATCATATAGAGTGCAAGATCGAGTAAGATGTCAGCTCATGGTAGACCACCCAGAAATATGGGTAATGTGAGTAGCAGTCAGAGATGAACTAAAGACACAACAGTTCCATCTGAGGCTCGTGCACCTGCCAGAGCTTATGCTATTCGTGCTCACGAGGAGGCTTCAACCCCAGATGTTATTACTGGTATATTCATTCTCTATGATACTAGTGTAATTGCATTGATTGATCCTAGTTTGACTCATTCTTATTTATGTGAGACCTTAGTATCCAGTAAGACTTTGCCTGTAGAGTTTGCTGAGTTTGTGATTAGAATATCGAACCCCTTTGGCCAGTGTGTTTTGGTTGAAAAAATGTGTAAGAAGTGTCCATTGATGGATCGAGATTCATGTTTTCTGGCTAATTTGATGTTATTACCATTCGACAAGTTTGATATAATTCTGAGTATGGATTGGTTGACTTTGCACGATGCTATTGTAAACTACAAACGAAAGACTATTGATTTGAGATGCCAAACTGATGAGATTAATCGGATTGAGTCTAATGATCTGAATGGTTTACTGGCAGTTATATCTTCGATGTTAGCTTAGAAATATGTGAAAAAGAGTTGTGAAGCTTACTTTGTGTATGTGCTTGATACTAAAGTAACCGAAAAGAAAATTGAATCAGTACCAGTTGCGTGTGAGTATCCAGATGTGTAACCTGAAGAATTACTAAGTTTGCCACCAATCTGAGAAGTAGATTTTGGTATTGAGTTAGTGCCTAGGATAACTCCGATATCGATAGTTCCGTATAGAATGGCATCGATTGAATTAAAAGAATTGAAAGCTCTATTGACCGAAGCTCCAGTGCTAGTTTAGCCAGAATCGGGTAAAGAATTTGTTATCTATAGTGATACATCTTTGAATGGTTTGGGTTGTGTTTTGATGCAGGAAAGAAAAGTCATAGCTTATGCCTCGAGACATTTAAAATGCACGGAAATAACTATTTGACACACGATCTAGAATTGGAAACTATCGTGTTTGCATTGAAAATATGGCGTCAGTATTTGTTCGGTGAGAAATGTCACATTTATTCCGATCACAAATTCTTGAAATATTTGATGACTCAGAAAGATCTGAATTTGAGACAGTGACGATGGTTAGAGTTTCTAAAAGATTACGAGCTTGTGATTGATTACCATCTAGGAAAGGCTAATGTTGTTGCTGGTGCTCTAAGCCGAAAATCACTGTTTGCTTTGCGTGCAATGAATGCGCATAAAGCTATGTCTGAGGATGGTTCGATTATAGCTGAGTTAAAAGCAAGACCGTTATATATTCAACAGATTTGTGATGCTAAAAAATTTGATAATGATTTGTTAGCAACGGGGCCAATGTGATTCGAATGTTGATTTAGAATTTCAAGTCGATGCTGAGGGTTGTTTGAGGTTCAAAAACCGAATATGTGTTTCGAGATGTCCAGAGTTGATTCAGATGATTTTGAATAAATTTCATAATAGTCGATTGTCTGTTCACCCAGGTAGTACAAAAATGTATAATGATATGAAACAGCTTTACTAGTGCATGGTATGAAAGGAGACATTTCTGACTTTCTTTCGAAATGTTTAGTTTGCCAGCAAGTAAAAGCCGAGCATCAAGTACCTTTTGGATTGCTTCAGCCGATAATGATACCTGAGTGGAAATAGGACAGAGTCATGATGGATTTTTTATCCGGTTTACCATTGACATCGAGCAAGAAAGATGCGATCTGGGTTATTGTGGATAGATTGAATAAATCGGCTCATTTTATTTCGGTTTGCACAGATTACTCGCTTGATAAGCTAGCTGAATTGTATGTTTCTCAAATTCTAAGATTACACGGAGTACCTATTTTTATTATTTTTGATAGAGATCCAAGGTTTACATCACATTTTTGGAAGAAACTGCATGATGCATTAGGTACCAAATTGCACTTTAGCATAATTTTCCATCAGCAGACAAATGTTTAGTCCGAACGAGTCATTCAGACACTTGAGGATATGTTGAGATGTTACATTCTCGAGTTTGAAGGTATGTGGGAACGATACTTACCTCTGATTGAATTTGCGTAGAATAATAGCTTTCAATCGAATATCAAAATGGCACTTTACAAGGCTTTATACGGTCATAAATTTTGTACACCATGGTATTGGAAAGAACTCAGTGAAAATAACTTACACGGGGCCGATTTGATCAGAGAGACTGAATAGAAAGTAAAAGTGATCCACGAAAGTCTGAAATCAATATCAGATTATCAAAAATTGTACGTGGACTTAAAACAAAAAGATATAGAGTGTCGGATCGGGGACAAAGTGTTTTTAAAAGTCTCACCGTGAAAGAAAATTCTCAGATTCAGTCGTAAAGGCAAATTGAGTCCAAGATTTATTGGACCGTATGAGATTTTTGAGCGTATTGGGTCAGCTGTGTATAGACTATTGCTGCCACCTGAGTTAGAAAATATTCATAATGTATTCCATGTTTTGATGCTTCGTAGATATCGATATGATCCCTCACATGTGATAAATCTGTCAGAGATTGAGATTAAGTCTGATATGACATATGAGGAAGAACCGATTCGTATTCTGGCTCGCAAGGTTAAAGAATTGCGAAATAAGAAAATCCCGTTAGTGAAAGTATTGTGGCATAAACACAAAGTTGAAAAGGCAACATGGGAGCCAGAAGAAGCAATGAAAGAACGTATCCGAACTTATTCACCTGTAAGATTTTTTGGGAAGAAAATCCCTAAGGACGAGAGTTGTAACAGCCCGATTTAGACCCTATTTGGAATGGTAGTTTTGGGACCACGAATCCGAGCCAAATAATATTTTAATATTATTTTCTGTGTTTATAATGTGTGAATTTATATGTGTGAAATTTTCATGTTTTAATTTTATCGTTTGAGTGCCCGATTTAATAAAAAGGCTTAATCGTGTAAAATTGAAAATTTATGGTTTAATTTGTAAGGGCCGAATTGATGTTGTCTTTATTGCATGAGGTATTTAAGTTGCAATATTACCATATGAATTAATGATAGACGGTTGTGGCCTAAATATATAAGTTTTTGTTATTAATTAATAAAGATTGAAAATGTAAAATGTAAAATATTATATATGTTACATGACTGAATGTTAAAGAAAATAGAAAGAAACAAGGTTTTCAAAGTTTCGGCCAAGGTTTTGCTTGATTAAGGTATGTAACTAGCTTGGTTTCTGATAATTTTTATGTTTTTGAAATCGTTATAGTGAAATGTACAAAGCCCATGCTTTAATTTTTAATTTTGATGATTATTTTGAGTTATGCCAGTGATGAATAATTGAGTTTTGTGATGTTAGTTGATGAATTATAAAAGATATGTTTCAAATTAATATGTTTTGTATTAGAATTTTTGATGAATTTGAGTAATTAGGGATAAATTATAAAAATAATAATTTGAGGGACTAAATTGTGAAATAAATGAAATTTATGGACTTGTATGAGCATAAGGAAAATTCGGCCTAAGCATGGTGTACTCAAATTTTGCATGTTTTGTGTTTTGTGCACTTTGGACTAAATTGTAAAAAGTGTGAAATGTCAATGGCAAAATGGTAATTTTCTCATTTACGTGTTTTTGGACTAAATTGAATGAAATTATGTTTGACCAAGTTTAATTTGAATATGTTTAGATCAAGAACCAAAGAAATCATATTTGGATCGGGGGAAAACCAAAGTTGTCGAATAATCGTCCCGTTCCGGTTATCGTTATTCGAGGTAAGTTTATAAGCAAATAGATGTTGTTAAATTTCAATATATATGATCTATAAATAATTTTAATGATTATTAGTAAGTTATGAATCGGCATTGAGTAATGAAAAATGTGAATGTGGTATGATTTGTGTGTTATATAATCTTATAATTCAGTTTTATAATGGTACATTTTTGAGTTGGCATTGATATGTAATATCGATATGTGATTACGTGTAAGACCACGCTGGGACGTTGGCATCAATATGTGATTACGTGTAAGACCACGTCTGGGACACTAGCATCGATATGTGATTATGTGTAAGACCACGTCTGGGACGTTGGCATCGATATGTGATTATGTGTAAGACCACATCTGGGACGTTGGTATCGATATGTGATTACATGTAAGTCCAAGTCTGGGACGTTGGCATCGATATGTGATTACGTTAAGACCCTGTCTGGGACAGTGGCATCGATATGTGATTACATGTAAGACTACGTCTAGAACGTTGACATTGTACGATATGTGCAACTATTCGAGTATCCTATTTAATTCTAAATGGTTCAACGGGCAATGATAAGTTATGATCGAATGTGTGATCGAGCTAAAATAATCAGGTATGTGATAGTTAAATTGCCGATTTGAAAATAAGGTAAGTTGACTATTTGATATGTGATACTAATTATATATGATGCAAATGAAAATATATATGTATATGAAAACTATATTCGGCCAAATGTTATGTATAAGTGATATCATATTTGTGATCTATGTGCAAACATATATGAATGGTTATATTTGGCCTTATGATTACAAATTATAAATATACATGAGATGATTCATGAGATTCAATCTTGATTATGTATATTTGATTTAGTATAGGTTGTTTCGGCCTAATGATACATGTATGAAGTAGTAAATGTGTGAAATACATGTTTATACTAAAGGTTACTGTGCTTTCAATTATGTAATGATTAAATGCAAATGATATTTTAATGAAATGCGAAATTATGTATAAGACATGTATAATTTAGTAATTTATTTGCTTATTACTTACTAAGCTATGATAGCTTACTGTGTGTGTTTACTCTATGTTTTATAGATTGTGGAAGCTAGTTATGAGCTTGGGGATCGTCAGAGAAGTCTATCACACTATCAACTATTTCAATACTTTTATAAGTTTGAACTTGAACCTATGGCACGTATAGGCTAGTTTATATATTTGATTTTGGGGAATGCAAATATGAGCCATACGAAAATGGCTTATTATTTTGTTAAGCTTGGATTTTATGCTTTGATCAAATGATGGTTATGTTTGGTTTTGGTGTTTTGGCGATGGCTTATGTTTATAAGTATATATATATCTGTGTGAATCTTGTTTGATAAGCTTTGTTAAGGTTTTGTAATGTGAGTTGGTATTAAGCTAAATTCGATTATGGCATATAGAGGAAGTGAAGTTGATATGGTTTATTAATATTTGAGGTTTAGTATGTTTGATTATGGATGAGTTTATTTTGGTAAAAAATGTTAAAGATATACGTGTTGATGAATGTATTCGACTAATGATAGATAATTTAAATACATATGCATATGACATGTTTGTTTGTGGTTTGATATTTAAAGGTCAAGTTGATTAGTTTAATGTTTGATTTTTTGTTATATGCATAAAGTGTTAATGGTAAATTATAGAAGTAAAATGGCTACTTTGATTCCGTTACTTATTAGTAAATAATGACTATATATTAGGTATGTTTTTTTAGCTAAATGGATAGTCATTAATTGACAAGTTGACATTTGTGTTCGGTTATACAATGGTAAATTTAACTTAAGATTGAATGGTGGAATTGGTATGACTTTAGTGGTTACTTTTGATAGCCGAATCGGTGAGAAATGAATTGGTTGTGTACTTGTAATTTTGTCATGATGTTAGCATATAAATTTTGGTATTTTTTGATCGGTAATTATGCTTAGAAATGGTTCATGGGTTGGTTGAATATATGATGATTAGACATGTTATTTAGCTTGCAAATTAGGTATGATATGATTTGATATTTGTGTTCAAAAATGGTCCATATTGATATGGTAATATGCGCATGAATTTGCAATGTAAAAGAAGTATATTTGGCCATGTTGTAATGCTAGCTACTATCATATGGGTTGATATGGTATAATATGCGAATGTACATAGATATGTAAAATGGTATGTTTAGTATTTAGTCAAAGAAGTGAATTTGCACTAGTGGATGTCTTATTGTAAGCTCAATTTATGAATTGAAGTATGATTGACTTAGGTATTCGAATGTTATAGAATTGATGGCCATATAGTTCCAACTTTGTAATTATGAAACATATATAAATTTTGGTTTTGATGTATAATATCTTGATTTGAATACTTGAATAGACTGACGATATTAATGTAATAGAATTTATGGCATGATTAATTTTGATCGGTTAAATGGTTTGCATGTGCACATTTGATTTCTATGAATTAGTAAATGGTTTCTATTCGATTTTGAGAATTATTACAAAGAAGTTGATATATCTTTGTACATGTAATGTATTATATGGACGTACTAAGTTGTGTTTTATCCAATACTGCCTCGTAACCCTAATCCAATGATGGATACGAGTTAGGGGTGTTATATGTTGTGATAGAATAAAATTGTGCAGTGAGTGCTTCTAAGGGAGATTTGATAAATTAACCCTCAATTATGTTTAATTTGTACATAAATTATTGATTAAAATTAATTAATTATGGATGAATGGTTGATTTTGCAAGATTGGTATTAAAGTGCAAAAAATTGAATTTGTATTGAATTTCGGTGGTGTTGTGCTATTTAATTAGATTAATTTTAAGAATGATTTAAAGCAAGTGTACTGAAAATTTTGATCGTGGTATGTTGGTGATATATTTGATAATTGAATATGGGAAATTGGCAAATGACTTTCTTGATTTAATTAGATGCTAAATGGCTATGTTACATGTTACACATAATCATTTTTTCACATTAAATTGAGCACAATAATGATTGATTTATATGTTGGCAACATGCATGGTGGATCCATTGGATATAATTGGCATGCTATAGGATTTGTGAGTACTCACCATATTGATATGTTATTTGTGAGCAATGAGGCTCTAAGTGGACTGATTTGTTTGGAGTAGATAAGGGAGTGTTGAGCATGAGTCTCCACTCAATGGGTTATTTGAGGCACTATAAGGGAGCGCATGCTTTAGCCTGCTCAACTTGTGGGAGTTCAGAGATTCGTTTATCTGATGTATAATCACCCGATTAAGCCATGAGAAATGAATGCCTATATATTTATGTATGATTGTTGCTATATCAATTGATGATTGAAAGCCATGAATGATTATTTTTGGTATTGAAAATTCTTATGAAAATTAAATTGACATGTTTAATTATTTTTGGCTGACAATTGGTGAATGATTGGTTGTGAATTAAATATGAATTGGATGTTAATTTACTTGTTGTTTTTATTAACATTCATTTAGCTTTTTAAAGCTCACACCCTCACATTCATGCAGATAATCGTCGAGACTGAAGAGCTGAGGAGCCGAACAAGAGAGTTCCAAGAGATTTAGGCTTGGTAGAGACTTTATTATGCATTTTAGAGACTGTAGTTGGTCATTGTCGAACTCCTAGGAATTAGTTTGATTTTTTTCTTGTAAATGGTCTTTGGACATTTATTTTGAAGGGTTTTATAATAATTTTAAGGCATGTTTAAGTTTAATTATTGATTGATTTACGGTGTATTGTTGCTTGATAACACAGTGATTGATAACATAGTGTGTAAAGCATGAAATTTATACTAACGATTGTTTAAATGAAGCTTCCACGGAGTGGTTTACTAGCGACTAAGGTACCCCACTTGTTTGATTTATTTGGTGTTTGTTATGCATGAAATTGATTGCCTAATTCATTTTAATTAAGGCTTAATTGATGTCCATAAATTCAATTAAAGGTGTATGGATATATAAATATGTTAATTAATCGTAGTTAAGTTGGGTTTAAATAGTCACTAAAATATACAAATTCAAGATTTTTAATGAGTTTTTCACAAAAAAGTGAAGTGGTTTTCACACAGGCGTGTGCCTGTCCACACGGACATATGGAAACTAGAGCTATCGCACACGGTTGTGTGGGATTTCCATATCAGTGTGTGCGATTTACTAACAAATTTTCACGACACGAGCATGGGCATTTAATGACACATGGTCTGAGGAACACGGCTGTGTGGGTTTTTGGGGGTTTGAATTTTTTTCTTTCTAAATTGGTCTTCTAATTTGTTTAAGTTACAATTTAGCCTTGAAAATTTATTAGTCTAATTAGAGCCCTAGATGATAAGGAAACTTGGTGAAATTTTAGGATTAGTCTTGTAATGGGTAAAATTCGATAGAAACACAGTTAATTTGTAACTCAAAGAGGTTCTAATAGTTTGTATTTGTTATAATTTAGTCCATAACAGTAAAACTTGAATCAGACATAGCAAACGAACTCAATTTAAGCTGAAATTTTTAGGTTTGCATAATTTTGACTAAAAGAAGGTCGGTAAACATTTAGATCTAAAATCGGGTTAGTTTTATCATAGGTGGTAAAATGAAAAAAAAGCCCTTAGGTTAAATTACCTAGGAAAAGTTTAAAATTGGCTCATAATTTGCTTTCACATTAGTAAATAACTTATAATTAGATAAGATTGAAATGTTATAAGGTTAGGGTGTGTCTTGGGGGGTCTTTAGTCAGAGAGTCACTTAGGTGGCTAATGTAACGCTTCAAATTTGGGCCGTTCCATCCCGGTCAGGTTTGGGGTGTAACAGACAAGATGCCACAATAGTAAACAGAAACATTCGTATAAAAATTACTCAATAATATTCAATAATTCAATTTAAATAAGCTAAATCTATGTTAAAAATACATTACAAACAAAACCGAGTCTCAATTGGGCTTACAAAAGCCCTTAAACAAATTCAGAACTAAATTTGCACCATTTTGAAACTTTTACAAAGAGATAGGTAAAATGGTAAAATAGTGGTTACACGGGTTGAAAAACAGCTTGACACATGGCTGTGTGCCATACACGGGGTCTTGGCATGGTCGTGTGGTCTATGTAATTTAGTTTTCATTTGACATAGAAGGCCACAGTTAGTTGCTTGGCCAAAAGACAAGACCGTGTGTCTACTTCCACATGATTTTGGTTCCCCCACATGGTTGAACAACATGGGCATGTCCCATTGGACACACAACCTAAACTTGTTACACGGCCTAGCCCCACAATCGTAGCTTACTTTTTTGATTTGTTTTGAATTAGTCCCTACTTGTTTTTAGATTGATTTTAGAGTTTCAAAACCTCGATTTAAGCCTCGTCTTTGTATGAAAAGCACGATTATTGATTGATCATATATTGATGATTGATTAAGGATATGTAACGCCCCAATTTTCGAGAATTCTGTGAATGTTGGCATAAGTTTAATTATGTTAGTGGGCCTCTAGAAAGCCAAGCTTAAGATAGAACCCGACAATTTTAGTTAATTTTTGTTCCATAAGAAAAAGGGGGTGAAATTATGAAATAGAACCTATGTGAAAATGTTTGAAAATGCTATAGGCTAAATTGAAGTGGCCAAATAAATAGGAGTGCAAAATAGGAGGATTTGCATGACAAACCTCCCATTTTACATGAAGTGGCCAGCCATCATGTTGTTGTAGACAATATGAGCACTTGATATCCATAATTTATGGTACAAATTGATACAAATTGATAATGGGTTAGGTAAATGTTCCATGATAATGGATTAGGTAAATATTCTATGATAATGGGTTAGGTAAATGTTCCATGATAATGGTTTAGGTAAATGTTCCATGATGGGAATTTCATGTCTTTTGTATTAAAGAATTAAATGGATGAAATATGAAATTTTATTAAAAGAAAAAGGGGTGAAAAGAACAAAGTTTTGTCCATCTTTGTTCATCATAGCCTAAAGTTAGAGAAGAGAAAGGAGAGGAGAAAGCTCTTGAATGTTCGGTCACTTAGGGAAGAAAATTGAAGGTAAGTTCATGGTAGTTTGCTTCTATCTTGATGTTCATGAGTTCTTCTTGATTCTACCTTAACTCTTGAAGCATATTTTGGTTTTTAGTTGTGTTGTGAGCATTTAGTAATGAATTAAAATGAAGGAAATGGTTGTTGTTTCATGTTCTTTTGATGAAAAATGGAAGATAGGTGAAGTTGAGCCAAACAAATGAGCATGCATGTGCCTTAGATGCTAAGGGGAAAAATCGGCAAACATGTTGTGCTTTAAAATGATGAAATGGAGATTATACTTAAGTAAAATCATAGATATGTGATGATTGATTGGTAATATACATGTTTAAATAACATGCATGCAAGTTATGTGTGAAAGAGTGAATTTGGTAATAAATCTGCTTGGGACAGCAGCAGTAATGTGAATTTGGAAAATCACCATAAATTGTGAGAGATGAATTAGAAGCTGAATAAATTATGTAATTAAATATTATTGAGTCTAGTTTCAAATGAAATAAATGAGAACATATTTTGAATTCTGTACAATGAGAAATTTGATTCGTAATGAAGAGTGGTCAGATTAGTCAAACAGTGAAACATGGGAAACTTTAAGAAAAATCTGGCATTTATTGGCCATACAAAAAATTCTGAAAATTTTATGGATAGAAGATAAATGAGTCTATTTTCAAGGAAAATTAATGGAACTTGATTTGGAGTTTCGTAACTCTAGTTATAAATGATTTAGTGACTGTTGCTCAGGAAGACAGCTTGCAGTGAAATTATGATTATGTGGTAAACATTGACAAAATTTATTAATGAGTTGCTTATTGATTTCTTATAAGCTTACTATGATCTGTAGGTGTGGTTGGCCGAATATTGTAAGGGGTTAATACGTAGTTTGTATTTGAATAGCTAGATTAACGTGTTAGTAATCCAATTGTAGGCGGTTCGTGTGTGGATCTCGTCAGCATATCGTCGCAAACAGGTGTGTAACTAACACCCTCTTTCTTAGTCTAGATCGGCAAAATTCGAAAAGCCGAAATGCCGAAAACCGGTATTTTGTAGATTTGCGAGTGTGCGCATGCTCGTGAGGTAAATCGATTAATGTTTTTGGTAAGCTGCAATGTTTGGACTGCAAAGTGCATGATTTATGTACCCTTGATATTTTTGGGCTTAATGGGCCAAAATTGGAATGATGGGCCAACGGGCCCAATTCGGTAAGAACCCTCGGTAGTGATTCTGTTAGTACGTGAAAGGTAGGAATATGCATGAAAAACCTTAAAATAGATAAATTACTGAAATACCTTTAAAAGTAAAAATTTTACAGTTTTACCCCTAGGAGATAAATTACCGAAATACCCATAGGGTTAAATTGACCTAAATGCATGTTTGATTGTTGTTGTTTACTGCATGCCATGTTGTTATTATCTGATGCATGGGACTGGGATATTGACGAAGGAAGTACTGAAAGTGGCTTGTCCACGTACTGGAGGCTTTGCCTTAATTTACTGTTAACTGAGCAACAAGGCTGCAACTGTGGAGTGTTGGGCTGGGTGGGTTGAGCTATTCCCCACATGGAGTGTATGGCTGGTACGGGTGGAGTGTAGTGGTTGGTGGGTTGAGTAGTCTCCCCAAATGGGCTTGCATATGTTTACTGATGTTGCATGCATTTTGAAATGGGCCTATGGGCCATACTGTTATCTGAATAAGGGGCTAAGGCCCAGTTTGTAACACCCCTATCCCGTAACCGTCGCCAGAATAGGTAAGGGGCATTACCAGACTTGTAACTCATGTCAGAACAGTAAAATTTTGAACTTTTTCTTGAAATAAAGATCGTTCATTTAAATAAGTACTAAGCACAACCAGAGGTAAATTTTAAACTTCACTAAGTAAACATTCAAAAGATGCCATTTTCGCATGGCTTATATACATTAACCAAAAATATTCTTCCGCCACTAGTCTATTCTATACATGCCATAAAATAATTCTAAACATAACAGTAACAAGCGGTGGATAGTGATAGTGTGACTAGTTGCTGACGATCCCCGAGCCTGTAGCTTCGCAATGAGATCTATAAAACAGAGGAAACAGAGTAAACGGAGTAAGCATTACAATGCTTAGTAAGTTTTAAGCAGTGTCAACAGATAACAATCAAATTATAACATAGTTGTTCGTATATTTTATTTCACTCTTCCTTCGGGCATACCATCCCTTTACCGAATATGCACATCTCATCATATACAATAGGCAGATAAACTTTCACATAAAAGTGAGCTCATGTGACATAAATATATTGTATGATTTCACATAACCTCTCACACTGATCCGATGTCACATAATCATAGGAATAGTCTCATAGATTTCTCTCGTATGCATCACATAACTACCTTATGATTTAGTTCAAATCAAGCTCACATATAAACTTGGAGTACATACCTATTTAACCTTTCGCATTGAATATATTTATAAGCAATTTTTATTACGAAGTCTTATAGCTTTAACCTCTACTCGGATTATCGGCGAGACCTTTAGCTCAGACGAAATCTCCACACGAAGTTATCGAGTCTTACCCGGACAAAATCTCCACACGTAGTCATCGGGTCTTACCCGGAATATATTTCCAAGTTTCATGTACATTTAATCACATGTTACAACATTCACATCGACTGTCATATTTGTAATTCATTTGCCTCATCAAATATCTAATAATACACACCTTTCACATTGGTCGTTTGGCCACAATATACGCACATCGCCTACATATTTCACACTAGCCATTCGGCTTTACCACATATACATATCTCATATATATATTTCACATTGACCATTCGGCTTTACCACATATGCATATCTCATACATATTTCACATTAGTCATTCAGCTTTACCACATATACATATCTCATACATATTTCACATTAGCCATTCGGCTTTACCACATATATGCATGTTCATATTCACCACATTGGCCATTCGGCCTTATCACACATATGCATGCTCACATTCATCACATTGGCCATTCGGCCTTATCACATATATGCATGTTCACATTCATCACATTGGCCATTCGGCCTTATCTCATATATACACATTCACATTCACCACATAAAATCCTAAATCAAAATATAAATTTTCATGTATTCACATCACAATTATCCAAATATACTTCACATACCACATATACTATCATGTATACACTTTGTCTTGGCCGAATCTACATCAATCATTTTCCAATGAATAATTCAATTTCACGCCATACTATATCATTTCATATTCGAATACTCATAAACTTACAATTTCACAAATTTTAATATCAAAGATCCGTCTAACACTTATATATCGTTTTACAATATCACGATTTAGAATTCACGTATGGGTTTAATCAATAGCTTATGAGCAACTAAAACAAGTTTTATCCATGTTTACAACAAAATCACATATTCACTACGAGCTGTTTTCCTGAGAAATAGCCACTAAATTATTTATAACTGGAGCTACAAAACTCCAAATCACTTGCCGTTAATTTTCCCTGAATATAAACTCGTAAATCTTCCATCCATAAAATTTCCAGAATTTTAGGTTTGGCCAATCAATACCAGATTTTTCTTAAAGTTTCCCCTGTTTCACTGTTTGACTAATTTGACCACTCTTCACTACGAATCAAATTTTTCATTGTAAAGAATTCATAATGTTTTCTATTTGATTTAATTTGAAACTAGACTCATTAAGGAGTCTAAGCATATAAATCTTATCTTATAACCATTTTTTTACAAATTATAATTATTTTCCAAAAACAGAACAGGGGATTTCGGAGTCATTCTGACACTGTCCCACACAACTTTAAATATCTCTTTATAGGAAATTTCTTTGCTTCCACGGTCTCTTTTATAAGAAACTAGACTAACTAAGCTTTGATTACATATTTTATTGAGCCTATAATTCCATACCAATAATTTATAGTGATTTTCTAAAATCACGTTACTGCTACTGTCCAAAGCAAATTATTACAATTTGCTCTTAAATTTCCAAGTCCAAACACTTATGAACTTACCATTTGAGTTTAAGACATATCATGGCCACATCGTATCTTATTAAATCAACTCATTATGTCCTATTATGATTGAATTTACTCAACGTTTAATCACTTAAAACTTACCTCGGAGGTGGTCGACGATTAGATGTCCACGGCTATTCGTTTACTTTCTCTTTCCCCCTATCCGACTTTGATCCTCTTTGCTCTTAAGCTTAATTCCCCAAACAAGATGGCCGAATGCCTTAGGTGTGCTTTCTTCCATTTCTTGGTTAGTTTCGGCTTGAGAGAGGTAGGAGAAGAAGATGAACATTTTTTTCTTTTCTTTTCTTTTGTTTTCTTCCTTCAATTCACGGCAATGGAGGGGGGCATGGATGAGACAACTTTGTTTTCATCACCCTTCTCTTTTCATTACTTTATTACTAACCTCTTATTTTATTCTTTCTAACATAACACACTAACACAACATGTTTCCAACATGTTTCACCCCATAGCATGGCCGGCCACTAGCTCTAATTTTGGGTAATTTGACATGCAAACCCATCATTTTCATAACATGCATTAATAGGCCACTTTACATTTGCCTAGCACATTTCTAAATTTTCTCACATAAGTCCTATTGAATAAAATTCACCTACAATTAACAAAATTCAAACATGAAATTTTTACACATGCATATATACATATAATAAGCATCAACTATGACGGTTAATTATTTTTATGACTCGATTTTGTGGTCCCGAAACCACTTTTCGACTAGGGTCAAATTAGGGGTGTCACAACTCTTCCCTCCTTTAGGGATTTTCGTCCCCGAAAATTTCTACCGATGCATAGTTTAGGATAACGTCCTCTTATTGAATTATATTCATATAAACATTAGCTCATCGATAGCAATTGTAATTCATTATTGATTTCACATCGATCTATAAAATCATTTTCTTATCTTAAAACAAATACATAAACATTTCTACGAGTATGCACATATATCTCATTTTCTTGATTTCATAAGCAATAATCACTTAATTTAATTCACAAATGCATTTCAAACACATATTAAGCACATATTAACATGTATAATTCACATCATCAACCCACATTTTCATTCATGTATAAGCTGTAACCTGACCGAAAGTACACATATACTCAAACATCCCAATAAATATCCTTTATAACTCCATCATATCTCACTATTCAACTTAACCTATTTCCAACAGAAAATCAACTTCCACATACCTGAACATTGAATTCATTTAGCACATTCAATCACCGTTAACGATACCCGTATATAATTGATTTGGCATAAAGCCTCATATAGTATACCGGCATGGGATTTATTTTAGCACATAACCCATATATCCAAAATTATCAGCATTCATCAAAAATTCTTACAGACTTTCAAATGTCGAACTTAATCGAAATAATTTCTTGAATATGATTAACAAAAGAAATAGGGGTCATTTAGCAATAGCACATATGACTTCATATACCAAGCATTCCATAGACTAAATCCGTAACACATTTATAACATGAATTCATTTCTTAACAACATACCCACCATCTTTTTACGTATTCACTTATTTAGTATACATAACAAAATATAATATGAACTCACAAATTTTTACTTTCATTTGATTTTCACATACCTTCCGTACATACCTGTATCACTTATTCTGATCTTACTTTATTTACCATCTTAAATATACCCGTTGAATCATTCGAAATCATTACGGATACTCATTAAGCACATATAGCTCTTACAATGCCATATCCTAGATATGGTCTTACATATTCTAGATATGGTCTTACATATTCTCACATATCGAGCCGATGCCATGTCCCAGACATGGTCTTACACACTATCTCAAATCAATGCCTTCGTCCCAGACGAGGTCTTACATGAATTCCACTTCACACACTTAGTGCCCACTGACCGATCTCGCACTCATAGTGCTCGGTTAAAGGAATTCGCACACACACAGTGCCTCTAATCATTCACACACATAGTACTCTTATTCATTCGTTATTACACATTGAAATGACTTAACCAAGTCTATAAACATCATGTATGTACACTTTTAAACATATCATCTCATTTAAGTTTGAATTCGTATAGTAATGAACACTTAAACTTTGCTCAAATTACCGGCATGAAGCCTACTAGGCACGAAGGCCCGAATACACGTCACCAGCATGATTGCTCTTCGGGACCTAGCGCGGATATAACACCAGCACGAATGCTCTTCGGAACTTAGCCCGGATACATCACTAGCACGAATGCTCTTCGGGACTTAGTCCGGATACATCACTAGCACGAATGCTCTTCGGGACTTAGTCCGGATACATCACTAGCACGAATGCTCTTCGGGACTTAGCCCGGATACATCACTAGCACGAATGCTCTTCGGGACTTAGTCCGGATACATCACTAGCACGAATGCTCTTCGGGACTTAGTCCGGATACATCACTAGCACGAATGCTCTTCGGGACTTAGCCCGGATATATCACTCTCAATTCTCATGTACATATACACATATGGCAATACACATTAGTATATCATTTACATTACTTGAATACAAACACAACATGCTTATCGACCATTCAACTTCCAGTTCCATAGCCACATACAAAAATCACATTTATAGTCATAACACTCTTTCAAAATTGCATCACTTATACCCTTATAATTCAATCCAAATCGAAATTCAAATACGAGTACATGATACATACTTGATCAACTTAATAATTTAGGCATATCTAAGTGAAGTTATATCGCAAATTCTCATAGTCAGAAGCTTGCTACAGCTCGATCGGGATCAAGATTCATTACAATACAGCAAACACATTTTAATAGTCAAAAATCATCACACTATCATTTTATCACTTTATGGCATGTATAAATAGACTCACGCGTGCTACGTTAGTCCTAGAATCGACTAAACCGTAGCTCTGATACCAATAAAATGTAACACCCCTATCCCGTAACCGTCGCCAGAATAGGTAAGGGGCATTATCGAACTTGTAACTCATGTCAGAACAGTAAAATTTTGAACTTTTTCTTGAAATAAAGATCGTTCATTTAAATAAGTACTAAGCACAACCAGAGGTAAATTTTAAACTTCACTAAGTAAACATTCAAAAGATGCCATTTTCGCATGGCTTATATACATTAACCAAAAATATTCTTCCGCCACTAGTCTATTCTATACATGCCATAAAATAATTCTAAACATAACAGTAACAAGCGGTGGATAGTGATAGTGTGACTAGTTGCTGACGATCCCCGAGCCTGTAGCTTCGCAATGAGATCTATAAAACAGAGGAAACAGAGTAAACGGAGTAAGCATTACAATGCTTAGTAAGTTTTAAGCAGTGTCAACAGATAACAATCAAATTATAACATAGTTGTTCGTATATTTTATTTCACTCTTCCTTCGGGCATACCATCCCTTTACCGAATATGCACATCTCATCATATACAATAGGCAGATAAACTTTCACATAAAAGTGAGCTCATGTGACATAAATATATTGTATGATTTCACATAACCTCTCACACTGATCCGATGTCACATAATCATAGGAATAGTCTCATAGATTTCTCTCGTATGCATCACATAACTACCTTATGATTTAGTTCAAATCAAGCTCACATATAAACTTGGAGTACATACCTGTTTAACCTTTCGCATTGAATATATTTATAAGCAATTCTTATTACGGAGTCTTATAGCTTTAACCTCGACTCGGATTATCGGCGAGACCTTTAGCTCAGATGAAATCTCCACACGAAGTTATCGGGTCTTACTCGAACAGAATCTCCACACGTAGTCATCGGGTCTTACCCGGAATATATTTCCAAGTTTCATGTACATTTAATCACATGTTACAACATTCACATCGACTGTCATATTTGTAATTCATTTGCCTCATCAAATATCTAATAATACACACCTTTCACAATTCGGCTTTACCACATATGCATATCTCATACATATTTCACATTAGCCATTCGGCTTTACCACATATGCATATCTCATACATATTTCACATTAGTCATTCAGCTTTACCACATATACATATCTCATACATATTTCACATTAGCCATTCGGCTTTACCACATATATGCATGTTCATATTCACCACATTGGCCATTCGGCCTTATCACACATATGCATGCTCACATTCATCACATTGGCCATTCGGCCTTATCACATATATGCATGTTCACATTCATCACATTGGCCATTCGGCCTTATCTCATATATACACATTCACATTCATCACATAAAATCCTAAATCAAAATATAAATTTTCATGTATTCACATCACAATTATCCAAATATACTTCACATACCACATATACTATCATGTATACACTTTGTCTTGGCCGAATCTACATCAATCATTTTCCAATGAATAATTCAATTTCACGCCATACTATCATTTCATATTCGAATACTCATAAACTTACAATTTCACAAATTTTAATATCAAAGATCCGTCTAACACTCATATATCGTTTTACAATATCACGATTTAGAATTCATGTATTTGTTTAATCTATAGCTTATGAGCAACTAAAACAAGTTTTATCCATGTTTACAACAAAATCACATATTCACTACGAGCTGTTTTCCTGAGAAATAGTCACTAAATTATTTATAACTGGAGCTACAAAACTCCAAATCACTTGCCGTTAATTTTCCCTAAATATAGACTCGTATATCTTCCATCCATAGAATTTCCAGAATTTTAGGTTTGGCCAATCAATACCATATATTTCTTAAAGTTTCCGCTGTTTCACTGTTTGACTAATCTGACCACTCTTCACTACGAATCAAATTTTTCATTGTACAGAATTCATAATGTGTTCTATTTGATTTCATTTGAAACTAGACTCATTAAGGAGTCTAAGCATATAAATCTTATCTTATAACCATTTTTGTACAAATTATAATGATTTTCCAAAAACAGAACAGGGGATTTCGGAGTCATTCTGACACTGTCCTGCACAACTTTAAATATCTCTTTATAGGAAATTTCTTTGCTTCCACGGTCTCTTTTATAAGAAACTAGACTAACTAAGCTTTGATTACATATTTTATTCAGCCTATAATTCCACACCAACAATTTATAGTGATTTTCTAAAATCACGTTACTGCTGCTGTCCAAAGCAAATTATTACAATTTGCTCTTAAATTTCCAAGTCCAAACACTTATGAACTTACCATTTGAGTTTAAGACATATCATGGCCACATCATATCTTATTAAATCAACTCATTATGTCCTATTATGATTGAATTTACTCGACGTTTAATCACTTAAAACTTACCTCGGAAGTGGTTGACGATTAGATGTCCACGGCTATTCGTTTACTTTCTCTTTTCCCCTATCCGACTTTGATCCTCTTTGCTCTTAAGCTTAATTCCCCACACAAGATGGCCGAATGCCTTAGGTGTGCTTTCTTCCATTTCTTGGTTAGTTTCGGCTTGAGAGAGGTAGGAGAAGAAGATGAACATTTTTTTTCTTTTCTTTTCTTTTGTTTTCTTCCTTCAATTCACGGCAATGGAGGGGGGGCATGGATGAGACAACTTTGTTTTCATCACCCTTCTCTTTTCATTACTTTATTTCTAACCTCTTATTTTATTCTTTCTAACATAACACACTAACACAACATGTTTCCAACATGTTTCACCCCATAGCATGGCTGGCCACTAGCTCTAATTTTGGGTAATTTGACATGCAAACCCATCATTTTCATAACATGCATTAATAGGCCACTTTACATTTTCCTAGCACATTTCTAAATTTTCTCACATAAGTCCTATTTAATAAAATTCACTTACAATTAACAAAATTCAAACATGAAATTTTTACACATGCATATATACATATAATAAGCATCAACTATGGCGGTTAATTATTTTTATGACTCGATTTTGTAACACCCCGTACCCGAGACCGTTGCCGGAGTCGAACACGAGGTGCTAACCGACTTAATTCATTTACTTTTACAGTCCATTTTAAAAATTTCCAGGCAGTTGGCTAACTGTGTCACTGTCACCTTAAAAATCATATCTTGAGTTCTAAAACTCGAAAATTAGTTTCGTAATTTTTCCCTGAAACTAGACTCATATGTCCATCTACATATTTTTTTATAGAATTTTTGGTCGGGCCAATTAGTACAGTTTATTAGTTAAAGTCTCCCCTGTTACAGGGTGCGACTACACTGACCTTCATGCATTACGATTTGGATATCTTACTGTACAGGGATTCAATATTGATGCCGTTTGTTTCTATAGAAACTGAACTCAAGTAGGAATCTATACATATATGGAATGACTTCTAAATGTCTCTGGTTAACTTATAATGAATTTCCAAAGTCAGAATAGGGGATCCAGAAACCGTTCTTACCCTGTCTCACAAAAACTTTAGGATCTCATAATATACTGTTCATATGAATGTTTCGTTACTTTTCTATGAAAATAGATTCATCACGGTTCGTTTACATAATTTATTCACTATTTAATTCCATTCCTACTATTTTTAGTGATTTTCCAAATCTACATCACTGCTGCTGTCAGCATCTACCTTTAAGGTAGACTTTACCTATTTCATAGTTTCCATGATTCAACTAGCCCTTTTAGCATAAATAGCACAAATTATGATAGTGATTAACCATTCCCATGGCCAATCCTTGTTAAGCATATCAACACCTCTCAATAACTATATCCATACCAAATGATTATAACATTATGCTCAAACATATATAAGCCATTTTCGCATGGCTATCCAAAATTATACAAATCCAAAGGGTCCATGACCCACAACAAAAAGGGTAGTCCTATACATGCCATTTCAAAGTTCAACCAAAAGTATACCAAAAGGAGCTTTGATAGTGTGGGCGACTTCGACTTCAAAATCCCGAGTCCGATAGCTGAAGAACCAAAATCTATAAAACAGAGAATCAAAGAAACGGAGTAAGCATTAAATGCTTAGTAAGTTTTGAGCAAAGAATTTAGACACAACCAAAGTATAGCATTCATGAAGCTAAACAGATAATTTCATATGCACAAATTTTCAATATCATACTTACTTCACATTACCAACCCTTATATTCATACACAAAGATCAACTTAGCCAAAGGCCGGTAGCTCATTTATCAACTGAGCGAATACTTATTTGTAAGGGCTCAACTAATTCAAAGCACATACGAAACATACCTCAATGTTGGGATGTTACAAGCGTATTAACTGAAATTTTTACAGCAAGATCGTTCATTCCCGAATCACGTACCTTCGGAATTTAACCAGATATAGCTACTCGTTCAAATGCCTTCGGGACATAGCCCGGTTATAGTAACTCGCACAAATGCCTTCGGGACTTAACCCGGATTTAGTAACTCGCACCAATGCCTTCGGGCTTAGCCCAGAATTAGTAACTCGCACAAATGCCTTCGGATCTTAGTCCAGATATGGTCACTTAGCACAAAGCCTTCGGGACTTAGCCCGGACATCATTCGAATAACCATGCACATTTAACAATAAATCATGACACATTCGTATTTCATTTTCATTAGCAAAACTCAAACACAAGACACTTATCACTCTTGCAATTTCGGCTCAATAGCCACACACAAAGAGCATGATTTTGATTTGCTTAAAACATGATCTAATCAAATCATAATTTAAGCTCTATTACTCAAGAACTTACCTCGGATGTGGTCGAGCAATTTCAACAGCTATTCGATCAGTTTTTCCTTTCCCTTATCCAACTGTGGTCCTCTAAGCTCTTGAGCTAATTCAAACAAATTTAACTCATTAAAGTCTCATTTTTCTAGCTTATGGCCGAATATGACAAGGAGTTTGATAGGTCATATGGCAACCTTTTAGCTCAAATACATAATGGTCATACGCATTTTTAATCACATCAAGCAATTTAATACAATTCATTCGAACATCAAAAGAGAAGCTCAAGGTACTTAGCCCATATATACATTAGACATTAGAGTCACATATGTACGAAATCACGAATCGAATTCAACATACTAGGTAATATTTCCCCTTAGCCGAATTTTCTAAGTCAAGCTAAAGCCATCTATAGGCTACCTATGGCCGAACATACACATAACTTATGTACTTATTCATGTGGCCGAACATACATGTCTATGTTGGGGCCGATTGCAACACTTAATACATTCTACAAGTATGGTCACTTGTATTGACTAAACACCATTTTGTTTCAAGTTCAAAACTTGGCTAATACACACATATACACTAGTAAATCAAGCACTAACATTTGCACTTCACCTTACTACCATTTCTCATCCAATAACGTGAACAACAACCATACCATTTCAATTTTTGGTCATGGTTGAACGAGGAACTTAATGTCTCACTCAAAGATGCTAAAAAGAAGATTCAAGAGTCATCAATCCACCATCACATGCATCATTACAAGCTTCACTTTTAGCATGCAAATAACATCAACACAAATCCACCTTAGCCGAATATCATCTCCATGACATAGTAAGGATTTGAACCATGGGCTAGTTAGAACTCAAGCTAACAAAAAAAACATGCATGAATCTCATGGCACAACATTAAACTTACCTTAATCTAGATACAAGTATGGCCGAACCTCCTCCTAATCCTCTTCCAAACCAAACATGAAGCAAGAACTCCTTCCTTCTTCCTTAAAATTTTCGGTCAAGGATGAACCAAAGGATGAACATTTTTTTTTGTTTTTCTTTCCTTCAACTCACGGCAATGGGGGGGACAATCACACACATCCTTTCTTTTTTTTTTTTGTTTCTCATCCTACTAACACTAATATTTTATTGCCCATGCTCTTTATTTTATTAATCCTTACATAATGCATTACCCCAACATGTTTATGACATGTTTTTTGCCATAACATCTTGTCCACCCATGCTCATGGCCGGCCACTACATATTAGGGGGGAAAATTGACATGCAAGTCCTCCCTTTTGATTACATGCACTATTAGGTCCTTGTAGATTAGCCTATCACATTTCAAAAATGTCACCCATAAGTCCTTTTGACTAAATTCACATGCAATTTACTAAATCGAAGCATAAAACTTTCACACCTTCATAATCACATATTTTAGACAATAAATATCACATTCAAATAATTTGGTGACTCAGTTTAGCGGTCCCGAAACCGCTTTCCGACTAGGGTCACTTTAGGGCTGTCGCAGATTTTGTGGTCCCGAAACCACTTTTCGACTAGGGTCAAATTAGGGGTGTCACATAGTTTATTGTAATCTGAAAAGGGCTCTGGCCCAGTACCACTGTTACCTGAATGGGCTTAGGCCCAATTGGCTTGAGCTGACTTGGGCTTTGAATGGGTTTTCCTTGTACACTGAGTTTCCCCAAACTCACCCCTTCTTTAACCTTGCAGGTGAGCCTTGATGTCGGTGACTTGGAGCCGGAGGGGATTCAGAGTGGCCATGGTGAATACTTTTGGGTTTGAAAAAGAGACTGGTTTTCTTAAGTTATTTTTAATTGCTATTTAATTTTTGGGTTGTAATAAGGTCATTTTAACTTTATTTTCTTCTTTGATTTTTCTGGGATTATATTATTAAAAACAACTTTAAATTGATGGATACTAATTCAAATGGGCTAGACTTAAGGTGTGATTTCAAAACGATACTTTTTTTTAAAATAACACAACGTCACGAATATTCGGTTTTCCAAAGATAATCACTCAAAGAAATTTCAACTTGTTATAACCAAGTGTGGCAATGGATGTGGGCATGTCTAGGATTGGATCCGATCGGAGAGCTTGGTACTTAAGCAGCCTTCATGGCTCACCTCCTCTATTATGGATACCTACCTGATGCCCAGCTTCCATTCACTTGGTTAGTTTGACAAAAGTCAGCTTTTTTTTAAAACACTAAAAAGGGAACACGGGTTTTTAACTTCAAAGTGGCACGTCGGATTTGGCCTTAACGACTGGGCCGGGTTTGGGGTGCTACAGGATTAATTTTAAATTTAAATAGCATGTGTATGCCCTGTTAATTGTCATAGCATCTCGTAACCCTAATCTAGTGACAATGATAGGAAGGGGTGTTACATTATCAGTTTAAAAGAACTTAGTGAGAATTATTATAAATTAACTTGCTGGATACTTTATATTCTTTAAAAGCATCTTTGCACCAATCTTCCTTCTAAACCACTTATATTGGGAGGATACCATTACAGTTTTGATACAAGCATACACGCTAGCACTTCTTTCTTATCAGACTAACTAAAGATTCTTTCAGAAATTTCTTAACTCTCTTGTTTACATATGTACTTCCCATGTAACATCCCGATTTAGGGTCTAGTCAGAACAGTGGTTTAGAGACTACAAATCTAACGTAAGAAAATTTAGTTTTATTATATTTTTATGGTCTACAATTTCATGGGATGATTTCATGAAAATTTCGTTTGAACATTTTGACAGAAGGACTAAATTGTAAAAAGTGTAAAACTTGAGTTCTAGAAGCTAGAGGTGTCTAATTGCTATGAAATTTTAAATTGGAGGTCCTTATATGGTAATTATACCATTGGTTAATTTTTTTGACAAAAATGGTCATGAAATAGGTGAAATAGAATATTTTTGTGTTAGGGGCCTTTTGGTCATTTAGTAATTAAAATGAATTAAAAACAAAATTAAAAGCCCATTTATGTCCATCTTCAACATATGGTCGAAACTTGCATGGAGAAACCATGGCTGGGGTTTTCCAAGCTTTCAAGCTCGATTGAAAGTCCGTTCTTGCCCCGTTTTTAATGATTTTTACGTTTTTTAAATCTTCGTAACAAGATCTAGCTATTTCTACAATTTATTTGAACTAGGGTTGATGTTTAAAAATTTACCCATGTGCTACATGTGTGTATTTTGATGTTTAAGGGAGGAATATGAATGCTTTTTGTGTGTTAAACGACTTTTACTAAGTAGTTTTCGGTGAAAACGCTAAAAAGGACTAATTTGTAAAAGTTATAAAATTTCTCATAAAAGTGTGATATAGTGGAAATTGTGGGTTGCTATAGTTATGAAAATGATTCGGCTAGGCTTAAAGTACAAAGAAATTGAATAAATTTCATTTTACGAGACTAGGGGAAAATATAAATATGACAAAGTTTAGGGAAAAATGTAATTTTTCCATAATATGATTTTTGGGTCACAATGAATAATGTGACTAATTAGTAAGCTAAATGTGATATTATAGATCAAGGTAAACGAGATTCGGACTTATATCGGGGAAAAATAAGTATTTGACGGTTAAGTCCATGTTTCACCATTTTTGGTATCAAGGTAAGCTCGTGCGATAATAATAATGCAAATGTGTAAATATTGTGATGTGTTACATATTTTAATGCTTTAATGTTATATGAATTCAAATGCTTATTTGCTATCATGAATTATATGCCTTGATATTCCATGTGTACATGGTTGGTACTATGGATATCGTAAACGACATTACGAGCAATTCGACAATGATGTGATAAGCAAGGAAACCCTGTTTGAACCTTAGGAATTGTCTAGGATACAAATGCAATGTCACTAGGAATTAAGGAATCCGGACTCATTGAGCTGTCTGGGTTCGTGATATATATATGTGACATCTGAACTTATTGAGTGGTCTGAGTTCATAATGTACGAGATACATGTAATTTGGTTCCGGGTACTAGTCTTGTGTGTCCTATCAGTGGCTAGGTAGTCCTGAGTGGTTCGAATACCAGACAGCTTGTGTGAGCAGCCCGCGTAGTTACACCCTGACTGATAGCTTATGCTGGTGTGAGTAACTCCATTTTGAGCGTTACATGTTATGAGGTAGCTTTTCCTACGTATGTATATGTGGCACTTATGTGCAAGTTTTCCGCGTATGCAATAGTATTCCAAGTGTTCAACGGGTAGTTCAAAGAATGATTTGATGATAGTCCCAAAAGGGTATTTCAAAGACAACAATGAATGTGTGAAAAATGTTGAAAGGGTATAGGTAAGTACTCGAAGCTTATGGTTATTGAGATTTGAAATGTTGAGACCTCATTGAGCTAAGATGTATGAATTCTGATTATGAATTTTGTTGCAATATCATGCTAACTTACATTGTTTAATTGAACATGGAATCCATGAGATGGTGAGTTCATGATTAGTTAAAAATGAACTTATGATAGTTATCATTATATTGCACTAAAATAGTTTCGGAAATTAGCAGTAATGCAACTTTCAAAATCCACAAAAAATTGTGAAAATCGAATTATAGACTAAAAAAAATATGAAATTAAAGCTTATTGAGTCTAGTCTTACATAGAGGAAATTTTTTAAGTAAAAGAATTTCATATTATGAGATATTTGGATTTTCGTAAGACAAGGTCAGAATAATTTCAGATTCCCCTGTTCTGAATTTGGAAAATCACTAAAAATTGTACAAAAATAATTATGGGTTAGATTTTATATGGAAAAATTCTTAATGCGTTTATTTTCAAGAGAAAAGGACGGGAACATCATCCAAATCCTGTATTAACATATAATTAATTTTTAGTAAAGAAAGGTCAAGCTGTCAAACAACAGAACAGGGGTAACTTTGAAGAATAAACTATACTTATTGGCTAGTCCATAAATTCTGAAAATTTTATGGTAGAAAGATATATGAGTCTAGTTTCAAATTATTTTAATATATATTAATTTAGAATTCTGTAGCTCAAGTTATAAATAATTGAGTGACTATCACTCAAGTGGACAGCTTGTCATGAATATAAGTAAAAAGGTGCAAACATGATTGTATTACCTTGAGATCATGTTGTGAGAATTTGTAGAAGCATGTTAATAAAATGCTTATTATTTTCATATGGACTTACTAAGATATAAAGCTTACTCCCCTTCTTTTCCCATCTCTTATAGGTTAATTTAACTAGCTCATCCAAATCCTGTATTAACATATAATTAATTTTTAGTAAAGAAAGGTCAAGCTGTCAAACAACAGAACAGGGGTAACTTTAAAGAATAAACTATACTTATTGGCTAGTCCATAAATTCTGAAAATTTTATGGTAGAAAGATATATGAGTCTAGTTTCAAATTATTTTAATATATATATTAATTTAGAATTCTGTAGCTCAAGTTATAAATAATTGAGTGACTATCACTCGAGTGGATAGCTTGTCATGAATATAAGTAAAAAGGTGCAAACATGATTGTATTACCTTGAGATCATGTTGTGAGAATTTGTAGAAGCATGTTAATAAAATGCTTATTATTTTCATATGGACTTACTAAGATTTAAAGCTTACTCCCCTTCTTTTCCCATCTCTTATAGGTTAATTTAACTAGCTCAGGTTGGAGATCGTCGGAGATGCTATCACACTATCAAGCTATCATGTTGGGTATAAGTGAATGCAAACCCCTTAAGTTTATGACAAGTGTAGGGACTTGGTTATTTGCTGTATAAGTCATTCTGAATTGGTTAAATGTATTGGCTTGTAATATGAAAGTAAGTATGGTTCATAATCTTATGAAAAGGTTGATGATTATGTAATATGACTTATAAAATCCTATTATGTTATGAATGAAAAGTATATGTGATGTTGATGGACTTACTCATTTGTGAGTTGATGGTTATATAGTTTTATACATCTTATGGCATTGGTATAGGTTTAATATTTATCCTATAAAGTTCATTATTGAAATGGAATATTATGTTTAAAGTTTAAACGAACTTACTAAGCTTTATGTGCTTACGTAGCTTTCTTTCCTATGTTTTATAGATAATCAGAAGCTCGATCGGTTTGGAAGCTCGTCGGAGATCTATCACACTATCCAACATAAATTTTGGTATTTTTTGATGTTTTGATCAAGGTTATAATGGTATGTATAGGTAGACTTATAATGATGTTTAGTTGAATGTTTAAATGATGATTTCGTTTGTATAAGTTGTTTGGTTTGGTATATTTAATGCCTTACTAGTTTGAGTTAATGTGGTTCTGTTGTTGTGTGTTTGAACAGTTGAAATGGCATGATTTTGTGATGGAATGGTAATGGAAAAATGGTGGCATAGTCGGTAAGTTTTGAAGCTAATAGTTGATGAATGAAAAGTGGTAAAGTATGTATGTTTAGGTAAGTTTGGATGTTTGCATTTAAGGTGCCTTGCATGACATGTTGGTTGAAGAGTTTCAAGACTCTTGAATTAGTTATTCTATGTATGTTTTGATAGGATTTTAGTGTCTTGATTATGTGAACAAAAGGCCCATAGATGTATGCATGTTTTGGTGTTGGAAATGGATTGATTTTGGGCAAATTTATGTCCACATGGCCTAAGACACGGGCGTGTGACTCAGCCGTGTGTGATACACGGCCTGGCGACACGGCTGTGTGTCCCTTATAGGTTCTATTGCATGCAAGTCAGGCAGTTACACGACCTGGCACACAGGCGTGTGGGGTTATTTCGAGAGTTACATGGCCTGGTACATCGGCGTGTGACTTGGCCGTGTATGTAACAACTCATTTTTAGTCAAATTAGAACAGTGGTTTTGGGACCACAAATCTGAAGTCAAAATATTTATTTTATTATTTTATTAAAGTTTACGGCATGATAGGATTACTGTGTGAAAGTTTCGTAAAGAAATTTTACTGTTTGAATGCTTAATTAGGTAAAAAGGACTAAATCCCATAAAATGTAAAATGCATGTTCTATCTTGTTAAAGGTGTTAAATAGTTTTGGCTTTAAATTATGGTGGCCTTAAATGGTAATTATACCATTAATTTTGTAAGTGGACTTATATGGACATATTTTAGGTGTATTAAATGGTTTATTATTAAGGTTAATTATGTAATTTGGTTATTAATCACAAAATAAATAAAACAAAGTTAATTAAAAGTCCCCATTATCATCTTATAGCTAAAAATTAAGAAGAACAAGAAGAAATATAAGGTTCTTCATTTGGCTAAGCAAAATTCAAGCAATTAAGTATGTATTTTGATCTGTTTTTAATGATTTCTATGTTTTTGAGATCGTTGCTTCGTATTCTAGCTAGCCCATACCTTAATTTTCAAAATTGTTAAAGATTTATCATGTTTCCATTGTTGAATATTTGAGTAAATTGATATTGATGATAGAATATGAAGGTTTATTGATAGATTTACTAGTTTTGTAAAGTGATTTTTGACAAAAATGTCAAAAAGGGATTAATTTGTGAAAATGTAAAATTATGTGGGTAAAAGTGTGAGTAAATTGAAGATATGGGCTGCTAGTATCATGTAGTATATTCGGCTAGTATGAAATTGTACTAAATTGCATGAATTTTCAATTTTATGTGATAAGGACTAAATTGTAAAAATGTGAAAGTTTAGGGACAAATATGTAAAATAGTCCTAATGTGTGTTTTTGGACTAAATTGAGTAAATAGTTGATTAAATAAGCTGATTTTGATAATATTTTGATCAAGATAAGCAAGGATTGAATCTAGATCAGGGAAAAGGAAAGGTTGACGATTAGCCGATATTTGTTATCCGAGCAATACGAGATAAGTTCGTATAATTAGAATCAAACTTTTAAATACTTGTAATTATTTGAAATGAATGTATGTAATTGAATAAATGATCTACTTGAAATACAAATGCCTTATGAATATAGTCTGATGGTTACCAAGCCCTGTTTGAACTGTAGGAATTTGTAGGATACAAGTGACATGTCACTAAGGTTACTATTTAGGTTGAGATCCTGCATGTATTTAGGACTCACCTCAGCTCGTATGAGCTTACCAATATACCAGTTCATAAGAGCTTACTATTCTCAGCTCGTTAGAGCTTTCTATTTCAGATCAATAGAGCTTACTGTCCATCAGCTCAGGAGGAGCTTACCGATCATAGCTCGAAAAAGTGAATATGATGATGAATTGATGGATTACCGATTAATACACCTAGTGTTTATCACCCGTGTACCTATCGATATTCTAACAGGTTCAACAGGCATAATTATGCTAATGAATAAATGGATAATTCCTGGTTATATAAATGAAATGTCGATTATATGATTGAAAATGAATTGTTACATATGTTATACTAGTTAAATGAAATTGGTATGATATAATAATATTGATGTATAAAATTGAGATAAAGGTTGATTTTATGTACTTATGGGACTAACATTTTGATGAATGCTTGTGTATAAGCATTTGGCAAGTGAAATTGATATATTTTGTTTAATTGTTTAATTATGTTTAAAATGGTAAGTTAAATTCTAAATTACACGGGCTTATTAAGCTATAAACCTTACTCTATTTCTTTTCTGTGTTTTATAGAGGTTCGATAGCTCGTTCGATTCAAATAAAGTCAAAGTTACGCATCAGACCATCCAGTTGCCGATTGGTACCTTTGAACTTATGGATATATGTGAATATGGCATTTATAGGCTAGTTATAAAGATGATAGCTATAGTTACTTGTGATAGAAATTTTGGTATATATTGTGGTATAAGTTAAAGCCATGTGATTTGGCTTAACTTGGTATAATGTTTAGGTTGTGTATAAATATTCAAATATGATAAGTTTTGGCAAGTAGTAGATGGAATAGAAATATACAAATGTTGTTTTAATATGTGATAGGCATATGAATGGAAAATGCATGATATTGCTTAGATATTTGAATACTATGTCGAATTGGTATAAAATGTGTATGAAATGTTGTTGATTGATTGCCTATTGAGTTATAAAAAGTTGCAAATTATGTTTGTGCAGGTATATAAAAATAAGGTGGCAAAATGGCTTTGCAAATACCCTATTTTTGTCTACATGGGCAGAGACACGGGCTTGTGTCTCAGTCGTGTGTGACACATGGTCATGTTACGCAGCCGTGTGTCCCCTAGTGTTGAAATTGAAATGAAGTCAATATGTTCCACACGGTCTCGCACACGGGCGTGTGATCAGCTGTGTGGTACAAGTCAGTATACCCTCTAATTGGCACACGACCTAGCCCACGGGCGTGTGACTTGGCCGAGTTGCATAAATTAGTATACCCTACAGGTTTGGCATGGTCTAGCACAGGTCTGGCACACGGGTGTGTGTGGCCACTACGAAAGGTAGATAGGCTAGACACACAAGCGTGTGGTTGGCCGTGTGACCCAAGTCAGTATGTACCCCCTGTTTTCACACGACTGGTGACACGGGCATGTCTGATGGCTGTGTGAGACACATGGCTTGGCCACAATGGTGTGTGTCCTTTGTTTTGAGAAAAATTTTCAAAGTTTTGTGAAAGTTTATATGTTATCGGTTTAGCCCCGAACTGCTCCTAAAGCATGTTTAAGGCCTCATAAGCTATTATAAGGGACAAATTAATTGAGATTGAATGATGATTGCATGAATTGATTGAATGAATGAGAAAAGTATAGTTGTATGTGTTGTAAGTCCGATAATGCTTTGTAACCCTATTCCGGTGTTGAATATGGGTAAGGGTGTTATAGTGTGACCCTACTCAGATAGTTACAAGGGTAAGGACAGGGGCTAGGACACAGTCGTGTGTCCCTATTTTGATTGTTACAAGGTCTGAGACACGAGCATGTGTCTCAGCCGTGTGATGCACATGGCCTGGCCACAAGGTCGTATGAACCCTGTAGTCAAAATATTCTAATTTTTTCTTAAACTTTCCAAATGCTTCTAATTTAGTCCCGAATTGTTTCTAATGTATTTTTATGGCCTCAAAGGCTCGATTTAGGGACGATATGGATGTGAATGAATGCCTTATATTATGTTTATATTAATGTTTGAAATGTATGTTATGATGTTCTGTTTATTAGGTATTGCTCCATAACCCTATTCCGGCGCCGGATTCGGGTTAGGGTGTTACACGCTCCCACTTCTAGTCAAGAATCATAACGGGCAGTAATAATCTCGATGGCACCTGATGCTCTGCTTTTACCTGCTGACAATGAAACATTTGGCTACGAACTCACAAATCTCACATTTTATACCCGACCACCAGTACATATATTTCAAATCACAATACATCTTCATGTTACTTGGATGAATAGAATATATACTACTATGAGACTCTGACAGTATATCATTTTCAAACATAAATTATTCAGAACACAAATTTTATTTCGGTAATACAATGTGCCATCATCACTAATACTGTATTCAGTAGTGAAATTACCCCCCAAAAAGTTTTGTTTCATTAACAACTTCGGATTGTCATTTTTAAACTCTCGAATTCATTGTAGAAATAGGGGTTTAGTCTTCAATTCTGCCAACACAGAACCATCGGCATTCAAAACCAAATAAGCATTCAATGCTCAAAGTGCAAACAATGATGACTTTCTACTGAGTGTATCCACGACCACATTAGCCTTCCTCGGATGGTAATTAATAACCAAATCATAATCTTTCAATAGCCCTAACCAGCATTGCTGTCTCAGATTTAGTTCCTTCTGGGTCATTAAATATTTTAAGCATTTGTGATTAGTATAAATGTGACATTTCTCGCTGTATAAATAATGCCTAAATAATGTCTTTATATCTTCAAAGTGAAGATAATCCCAGTCAGCAAAAAATCATGAGTAGGATAATTTTTTTCATGCGGCTTTAATTGTCGAGAAGCACAAGCTACCACTTTCCCTGACTGCATTAACATGTAACCTAAACCATTGAGACACGCATCACTGTAAACAACATACGCCGTTCCAGATTTAGGTTGAGTTAACACTAGAGCTTCTGTTAACATATTTTATAGCTGATCAAAACTCTGTTGACATTTATCAGACCAAATAAATTCAATATTTTTCTGTAATAACCCGGTCATAGGTGACGCAATGATTGAGAAGTTTTTAAGGAATTGCTGATAGTATCTAGCTAAACCCAAGAAACTTTGAACATTAGAAACATTCTTCACAATTTCCCAATCAACAATTGCAGATACTTTATTCGGATCAGCCCTGATTCCATCAACAGATATAACATGTCCCAAAAAATCAATTTTTCGTAGCCAGAATTCACATTTACTAAATTTCGCATGTAGTTATTTTTCACACAAGATTTGCCCCACAACTCTTAAATGTTTGGCATGATCTAACTCGTTTAGTGAATAAATCAAAATGTCATCAATGAATACCACAACAAACCCATCCAAATATGGTTGAAACACGTAATTCATCAAGTCCATGAATGCTACAGGGGCATTAGTCAAACCAGATGACATCACTAGAAATTCATAGTGATCATATCTAGTTCTGAATGTAGTTTTTGGTATATCTTGCTCTTTAACTCGCAGCTAATAATATACGAATCTCAAGTTGGTTTTCAAAAACACAGTAGCTCTTTTTAACTAATCAAAAAAATCATCAATACGGGGTAACAGGTACTTATTCTTGATGGTGGCTCTATTTAGTTGTCAATAATCTGTAATAGTCTCATTGACCCATCTTTCTTCTTCACGAGTAAAACTGGAGCACCCTAAAGTGTCACACTCGGACGCATAAATCCATGATCTAACAACTTTTGCAACTGTACCTTTAACTCCTTCAATTCTGTAGGGGCCATCCTATACAGCGTTATTGAAATTGGAGTTGTTATAGGCACAAATTTGATCACAAGTTTTACTTCTCTAGTTGGTGGCAACCCGGGCAGCTCTTCAGGAAAAACATTAGCATACTCTTTGACTACTGACACTTGCTTGATTTTTTATTTAGGCACTTTTGAATCAAGAACGTTGGCTAAATAAGCTTCATATCCCTTTTTAATCAAATTTAGAGATGACAGTGCTAAAACTATATTTGTAATACAATCGACCCCATCTACCCTAACACAAATAAATTCACCATTGAGACGTTTCAAAATAACTTGCTTCCTTCTGCAACTCACTATTGCTTCATGCTCAGATAGTAATCCAATCCCAGAATGATATCAAAACCATCAAACGGAAACAACATGAAACTAGTGGGAAAATCATAACCCTTAACTTTCAGTGGATACGATTTACATATCTGATTAAGTAAAACACACTGACCCAGTGGATTCGTAACCTTGACACTATATTCAGTGAACTCAACAAGTAACTTCTTTTTCTCTACTAATGCAATGCATATATACGAGTGAGTTGATCCAGGATCAATCAATGCATATACATTAATATCAATGAGAGAAAAAGTACCCGAAATAACATTGGGGCAGTTTCTTCCTCACAAGTTCTATTTGCATCGGCTCTAGCTGGTGTTCTCACTTCAGATTGTTCATTCATCTAGCTATTCTTCCCTCGACCAGAACTAGTGCTTTTAGCGTTTCCAGATCATATGCGTCTCTACAAAGTTGCTTTTTACTTTTTTGTTTGATTTCAACAATTATTCTACCTTTTTGGACAATCATGAAGAAAGTGGCTAGCAGACCCACAACAGAAACAGGCTCTCGAGTTTGATCGACACTCACCAAAATGCCTTTTGTTGCAATCATTAAAAAAAGGAACAGTTTTCTCAACATTCCTTATGCTTCCAAAACTAGCCGCTGGAGAATTAATAGATTGAAAATTGTTTTGCTTCGGTTTCTCTCTACTAGTGAACTCTGAAGGGGCAGCCGATCGGCTTTTTTCATTTCTAAATTTCTTCAATGAAGATGTTTGAGTAGGCTTGAATCACCCCCTTTTGTTAAAATTTTTAAATTTCAAATCTGACTGTCGTTTACTTTTGCAAATTTCTTCAATTTTCTAAGCCCGTTCCAAAATTGCTACAAATTCCAGTAACTTTAGTGCTACCACAGACATGCAGATATCATCATTTAACCCATCCTCAAATCTAATACACATATTTTCCTTTTTTGATATTATATTACGTGCATACTTGCTTAACTGCAGAATATTCAACTATAGTCCGATTCCCTTGTTTTAACTCAAGAAATTCTCTTTTTCTTGTCAATAAACATCCTACTAACATACTTGTTCTTGAACTCAGTCTAAAAGAAATCCCAATTAATATTGTCATTTGATGACATCGTGCTCAGAGCATCCCATCATAAGTATGCTTGATCTTTTAGTAATGACACAGCATATCTCAAATAATCTTCAGGAGGACACATCAATTCCACGAAGACTCTCTTTGTATTCATTAACCGGTACTCCACTTTTGTAGGATCATCATCCACCTTGCCTCTTAATTCTTCCACTCCAAATTTTTGGATTTTATCTGTGGATACTTGGGTAACCATCACAAGAATAGTATTTTGAGGACCCAAGGGTGTAGGATGAGGCACAGTAAGGGGTGGAGGTAGGGGAGTTGCAAGATTTACTTTCTTGAATTCATTGAACCACTAGTTCATCATTTTAAGAAACACATTTTTCATTTCATCACCAAAAGACTGTGGAATCGATGTACTATTACTTGCTTCAGAATTTGAAGCTTGAGCATTACTTTTAGCTTCATTAACTATAACCCAATTCGATTCAGTTGACATCTTGAATCTATGAGAAAATACAATATTAAGGTAGATCAAAAGCATCACACTATCACAGGGTATATGTCGCATGTATATACTTAACTCTACTCAGCAATGCTAATATTAAAAGCAACTAAATCGTAGCTCTAATACCAGTAAATGTAACACCCCTAACCTATCTCCGTCTCTAGATTAGGGTTACGAAGCATTACTAAACAATCAGGAAACATTTATCAATATAACATTAAATAAATAAATGACAATAAAAAACATATTGAACATAAGCATTTTGTCCTTAAATTAGGCCTTCGAGACCCTAAAAATAGCTTTGATAGAGTTCAAGATTAATTTGAAACAAATCAGAAGATTTAAGAAAAAGTTGCAAAATTTTGAAAATAGGGGTCACACGACTGTGTCTCAGCCAGTGTCCTCACCCGTGTAACTCATAAAGATAACCCACACACCCGTGTGCCAAGTCGTGTGCTAGGCCATGTAACTCTTTGAGTTGCCACATATGCCCGTGTGCCAGACCATGTGCTAGGCCGTATAACTCACTAACTTGAAACACTAAGAACTTTACAAACAATACATGAGCGTGTCACCTGGCTGTGTGTGTCACACGGCCATGTGACAGTTCGTGTCCCTACACCAAATTTGACCCAGAATCATGCTCTTTTTAAGACCAAACCATACCATACCAATTCCAGAACTCCAATTATTCACACATTTAATAGACCTAGGCACTACCACAACATACCTAAATATACCAAATCAACTAATCTATATCATCCAACCAGTATGTCATTCAAAGGTACCACATTATATACTAAACAATTGATCACAAATATGCTTAAAAGACCTCATTTATAAGAAATTAAGAAAATATGCATTGTTCCATGATTAAATCCACTTCAATTAACAACTAATCATAAATGTTTATCTATGAAATATAAGCATACTTGTTTCATCCATACAAAATATACCTTAAACAAAACACACATCTCATTCTTAAACTACATTTTTATCTATATATACATGCCACTACCCTAAGAGACGCAAAAGCTACCAACTTATATGGATAGTGTGAGTCGGTTGATTGATCCTTTCAAAATGTCAGCAATGGTTATCCAGAAAACAATCCACAAAAATTGGTAAGCTTACATAGCTTAGTAAGGACATATTATAACACTTAATCTAAGTATAACTAAACTCAATGCACGTATTATTTAATTCAGGATTACTAAAGTACAAAAAAGGCACACATGTGCATTAAGGGGTGCCGAAGTACAATTAGGGCACGTATGTGCATTTAGGGGTGTCAAAGTACAATCAGGGGCACATATGTGCATTCAGAGGTACCAAAGAACAATCAGGGGCGCGTATGTGCATTTAGGGGTACCGAAGTACAATTAGGGGAACGTATGTGCATTCGGGGTACCAAAGTACAATCTGGGGCACGTATGTGCATTCAGAGGTACTGAAGTACAATCAGGGGCACATATGTGCATTCATGGGTACCGAAGTACAATCAAGGTCACGTATGTGCATTCAGGGGTACCGAAGTATAATCAATGTCATGTATGTGCATTCAAGGGTACTGAAATACAACCAGGGGCACGTATGTGCATTCATACAATAATTTTCTATAAACATATTAATTAAAGAATCATAATATAATAATACAAGTAGAAATTCATTTACGTATTGAAATACTATGAACTTACCTACTATTCAATTCTGACCAACACGCAGGGACTAATTCGCTATCTTCTAGTTTCCTCAATTATTGTCTTTTTTATCCATGTTTTGATCTATATAATAATTAAATGCAATATATTAATCGCATACACATGTCACATTTTATTCTATGCATATGACCTTTGAATTTTCATTCGTTACACATTTTCTTTAAAATTTTACAACTTTTGTAATTTAGTCCTGTAACCCAATATTCATCAAATTGACTATTTTCTAAGAATTAAATTACAACCGAATATTCTAGGCTATTTCATAGTCCTTATTGTACATCAATTCACTATCAAACCTTGAAAATTTGACATTTTAACAATTTAATCCCTAAATCAAAATCTAATAAAAATCACTTCACAAAACAATCAAATACGACAATCAAACCTTCAAACACATGTTGTCATAAAGAAAATTCAAGATTTATCAATGACCTTCTAAAAAATTTAACAAATTCAAAATTGAAGGTACGAGCTAGCTGGACCTAGTTGCAACAATCTCAAAAACATAAAAACCATTCAAAATAGGATCAAATGCACATACTATGCAAGAAGAATTCAAATCGAAGCTTTTCTCCTCTTGAATGGTGAATTTTGGTTCTCAAATGACAAAAACATTAAGGTGATCACTTTGTTCTCATCTTTTCTTAATTTTCTTTTTAATTGTTAATTTACCACTTTACCCTTATCATTAATCAATAATTTCAATAAAACCATGCCCATGCACATCCACTAATTCTTTAAATGGTATATTTATGATTCAAGTTCCTTAGCTTAAGATTTCAAAGCTATTAAATCCCTTCTAACTAATAGAACTCAACTTTTACTCTTTTTATGATTTGTCCTTTTCACTTAATTAAATATCTAAACGTTAAAATTTCTTAACCAAATTTTAGTACGAGTCTAATGACTCCGTAAATATTCTATAAATAATATTTACGAGTTGAAACAATGGAAATTTGTGGTCTAAAAACCATTATTTCGTCACTACTGAAAAACGAGCTGTTACAGCAGATACCTTTATTAACATACAAATCTAATCATGGTAGATACTTATTCAATTATTTCATAAATCTTACTCAACCCTTAAACAGGAGCATATCAATACCTTATCTTAGCCATACTTGTTACAAAACTTATAGAATTTATCCATAATTTTCCATAAGAATAGATATACACATTTTACCAGACATACATGAGAGTTCACGCCACAAGAGCCAAATAGAACACGCCATAAAGGCATCATACAAAATCTTGTGTTTACTGTCTTGGGGGCTTCAGAGAAGATGCCATGGGTTTCTCCTTCATGTACTTATGCATAATTTCATGTATCGTGATTTGCTATTTTGATTTACACATTATTGAAGGCTACACCATGAACAATACATACAGACATATCATATCAGGCAATGGGTCTTAACCACATAGTCTTACACACATTCATGTATCGTGTTCTGCAATTCCAATTTCATCTTACTAAAGGCTACACTAAATGGTTCTAAATCATACCAAATGGCCATGGGCTTGTACCTCATGGCCTTGCACTTGTTTCCAATCTGTGATATGCCAGTCTGGTTAGCAATATAATTGCCCTACTATAGGTTTCGCAATGGAACACTACCTCAACGTTTACTTACCTAGATAGTCACCTTCTTACTAACTCATACACCTCGTATACTAGACCTTAATTGCATGCTTATCAAACAACATTTTTAAAAAAAACTTTGTTCATATTTTACAACACATCTCTCATCTTTATGATACTGATACCCTTACCATTTTCCATAGACATCATCATCCCATTTATGCATGTGTGTATATATTTATACTTTTTATTTGAATAATTTATATAAAAGAGTCAGGATAGGGACTCACCTAATTCTCACCTATTGCAATTCTAAGCTCCAGACTCAGAAAACCCTCTCGAACCAACAACAATGATTGAAGATGGAATAACCACTGCTTAAACCTAGAATAATAACTTTTGGCTTAATGAGGAAGAGGTGCCATTTTATTTAAGAAGAAGAATTAGAGAACAACATTTAAGGAAGAAGAAAAACTTCTTCCAGATTACATCTCATACATATATATGTAACCTAACCTATTTAATGGAACTTAACAAGTGTCACACGTTTCAGACTTTGCCTTCTTAATGGTCTATAGTTTTCAAGAGAAACATAAATAAGTACTCTACATCACAACTATTAGGCTAAGCTATCTATTTGATTTCTAATCAGGTTACTTATAATCTAACTAGCACAATACTCAAGAAAAATAAGGTTTGTTATACCTTTGGCGATAACCCATACCATACTTACCTTTTATTGCTTAACACAAAATTCTCCTCAATATAAGAGAATATCATGAAATGAATTCCTTAATTACTTATATGGTGGTTACTATATGTCCTCAATTATATGTTTGATTTGCCATGAATTACACTATTATTTACATCCTTTTTACGCATAACTTTAGCTTGTTTAATAGTTTAATCAAAGCATCTTAGTATATATTTAGGTTTTTATGCTTAAAGTAGTAATTTATGCTTTTTAGTAGTTTTTATTATATTCTATATAACTAAATAAGGTTACATGGTCTTGTAGGACAAATCAGGAGTTAAAGATGCATATTTGGGAAAAAACTACTACCTATGTCGTGACACCAAGACATTGATGTCTCAATATCGAAGAAATAAGCAAAAAATGAGTCTCAAAGTGAAACTGCCTTTAATGTCACGACACTCTCCCTGTTGTGTCGAGACATACCCCTTAATGTGCAACATTGTAGGCCTGTGTTGCAACATAGCCCCTACACAGCCCAAAAAAGTCCTACACGTGATAATTATGTTTTGGAGGGAAATTAGGTGTATTTTTCCTAGTAAAACTCTAAGGACTTCTAAGACAATTTAGGTACTCTAATATTTCGAGTTTAGCTTATATAAAGGCCATTGTAATCAGTTTAAGCATACAATTTTAGGGAGATAAAAATTATTGTTAGGTTTTCTATTTCATTCTTAGTTTTCACTTAGGGTATTTTATGTTCTTGTAATTAGAAGATCCTATTCCAAAGTGAGACTTTTGTGAGTGGAGATTGCTCTAGAGCCACGTTTTAATCAATAAATCCATGAACATTTCTTTCTTTTATTCTATTCTTTATATATCTTTCTTAACATTCTTAATTGAATGTTTGTGTAAATATTAGAATCAGTTTATACTTTATCTATACTTCACATGTTTCAATTGTATTAGTCTTATTAATTGATCGAAAGGAAGAGTTTTCTTAGAAGAGTAACTACTTGGGACAGGACGAACTTAAACACTAGGCTTGATAACCCTAGGAAGCCATTTAGGTGGGAATTAACCAAAAACTGGCATGGCCTATCCGTTAACACCTTAGCCCAAAACTAGTCTAATTTGTGAGGTGGAAAGATAAGTAGTTCTTGTCGACTCAATAGGTTAGTTGAATGCCGAGAGGCGTAACTAGGTTGATGACTAGCTAGTTGAATAGAGCCCTACATCAATAATTAAATAGGTAAAGCGATTGGATATAGGCTAATGGAATTCGTGTAGTCGAAACAAGGGATAAGAGAAACCGATACATGAACTTAAGAGTAGATTTAGGTTTAATTCAACTTATCCAATTTATCAATATTATAATCATCTTGCTTCTATATTAACACTAATAATTCTTGACTCAAGTAGATTAGTAATTATTTCCAGTAATTGACTTGGTAGCAGTTTTCCCCAAACTACAATCCCTTGGGTATGATCCTCGAAGTACTTACCTACTTCATTATAACTATATTACAACCTAACCCGTATACTTGAACACACCGCCTCAAATCTATATATTTTGTAGCAGTATTCACACTCTAGACGGTAGTACGTCCAGAGGTGGTCAACGCCACCATAAGAAATTTGGCAGATTATACTTCTCTAGATAGATTACTTTACTACTATACACCAAAACCTTAGACCCACCAGACCTGGGGTGTAACATTATGCACCATGCTTCATTGTTGCTTCCACAATTCATATATTTTGTTCTTACTAATTTCCATTGAATTTTTTACTATATTAACTGAGTTCTAAATCTTGTATTAGTATCATTCATGTTGAATTTGTTGATAATTAGGATGTTCTGGACCTCATTGAAAATGTTAAAGATTGAGTGCATTGTTAGATAGATATATAAGAATGGTGACTATGGAATTAAGGGTTAAGAGACGTTTTATGTACTTGCTTAATGTTCTTCATTTTCGAGTTTGTTCAATGGTTTTTAGTTTTTTGAAGTTTTGCAATGTGTACTACTAGTATGTTGTAAAATGATTATAGAGATACTGCATTTCCCCATGTTTAACTTGATGCATTTTCAGACATCTTGAACTTGAGTTAACGATGAGCATTATTTTTTTGATATGTTTTATACTTGTTTTAACAAAAAAAAACATATAAAATTTGGTTCGATTAATTTTTTTTAAAAATTCAGTTTTGTTAACAGTTAAAGGATTAAAAAGCTTGATTAATTTAGTTAATACTAGTTCGGTTCAATTAACCATTTGGTTAATCATTTGAACATCCATACTCCTAACCAATCACTAGTATTTCTACAAGCTCAAGCACATAGAAAACACACAAAATAAAAAATTTAAAAACAACTAAAAATCTATAAAGCAAAATGAAATAACAAAAAAATTTAAAAATTTTCTATGCCACCCCCACACTTTATTTGGCACATTGTCCCTAACATGCAAAAAAAGATAGAAGAAAGAGATTACGCGGTTGGCATGATAAGTGCATCAAATTTGGTGGGACTAACTCGTCTTTGCGTTGTTGGCTTGAAATTGTAATGCCTGCAAAAGTTATGGGGTTCCTACAGGGAAAAACTGAAGACACAGCATATATATAATGAAATAAAATCCTTATTAAACTAAAAAAACATTATCCAAAGATAAAATAAGAATTAATAATATAAATCCCAAATAAAAATTAAAGTTGTTTAGAACTATTCAGAATTAAGCTTTGGCTCATCTATAGCTTCATTTGGGTTGCCATCTGAATCTGGATTTTTTTCATGATCTTCTTCTGAGTCTTTCTCTAGAACTTTCTTGGGATCTTCCTCTAGGTCCTCCTCTAGATCTTCTTCTACCTCTATCTTGATGGATTTCGCAATTGCCTCGTATTTTGTTGTTGGGAATTAGGGTTTTCTCAAGCTATTTTTTTGTGCATAGTCCTCGTAGATCGGTCGCACTTCTTTTATCTATTAAACAATCCATTTCGAATCGGGAAACAATGTCTCACCTAGATGTGGCTTTGTTTTGATAGCTTTTTTTTGCTTGCGATTTCCCACCAAATGTTTCACACTAGGCTTGCATATTGGATACTTCGTTGGTGGTAAATAATTCTTGAATCGCACCATTGCTACCTTTACTTGCCGACACAAAGCAGTAACTAAGTGTGGAAAAAGAAGCTCTACCTTCTTTTACCTTGCACAATATAGCATACCCCTATAAATCCATGTCCTAACATAGATTTTTTCTTTCTGTAATATGGAATATGATAATGTAGCTTGGAAAGTATCTATGTTAGATATGTCTGAGGTTGGAAAACTCGAGTGAAAATGAACTATAAAAATATTCTTCTCTTCAGAGTTTAATTGTTCCTATGGGAACGATGTCGGGAAATTCATTTCTAGATGGTGTCTCCACTCACCTTGTCCGTTGTTTAGGAGGCTAATTACCTCCTTCATATTTTCTCTCAGAAAGTACATAAGATTTATTTTCTGCACAAAATCATAGAGGAATATTGGAGTGTCATAGTACCTTGCTATCTCGAGAGGTGATACAAAATTTTTTTTCCCTCGAACAAACACCCGTAACCATGGTACTTCCGATTCTCGAGTCGTCTTAATCTTCCTTAAGGTAACATAAAATTACTAGACGATTGGTATAGATGCTCGTTTCCATAGGATTGTATAGAACTTCTCCCATTTACGGAACTGAATTATGTCCCTGATTTTTTTGTTTAATGAAAGTAAGGACTCAAAACCTCTGTTCCAAATAGGAGATTTTTATTGATGGCTCAAAGATGAATTTTGACCTCCCTTTTGTGAAGTTATTTGAAGTTATCAGCTCTCAATTTAGCATCTGAAAGGTTGGTACTCATCATTTCAGGACTATAGAATAAGTGATAAACAATGAAATTTCAAAATATTTGAGACTAAAGTAGTAGAAGGTTGTGTAGTTGCTTGTAAAGGCTTAGAAGATGCAATTGCTACTAACAAAAATATATAGAGAGGCCCTTTAGGGCTTTACTTTCTGTGCAAACTAGGGATAACTCATTGCAGGTTACGTTGAAACATAGTTGGAAAGTGATATTATGTGTATGGCATTTCATAACAATCAATACTATGATTTTCATTTTTGAGATGGATGTGTCGTGCCATGGGATTGTTATGTGACATTATGGCTTCAAGTTGGCCTCTCTGAGACTTGTCAAAGGCCTCTAGTTGTTAATACTTGCCACAACTAACATATAGCTCCTCTATTGCTCTTGGAACCCTGTATTCTTTTAATTCTAACATCAAATAAGAAGTCTAATTCCTAATTCTAATAAATAAAAGAGAAATAAATTAATAAACAATATTTACAACTAATTTAAAGTTCAATGGTTTAAAAACTATGTAGCGCTACTGAACTTGTCCTATTGCTATTGATAGTTCCTTAGACTTCACCATTGAATTTATCTGCCACTCTCGACCATCATGGCTCATCCAATCACTCCTTATCTTATTGGGAGCTCACTATTTCTCTCGTTCTTTCACAATTTGCTTACTTGCACCAATATAACTAGAAGAATACCATTGATCAAGGTTGTTAAGTGTAAAAATTGAATAAAGTGTAACATTCCTCCCTAATTTATCCCTTACTTTAGGAATCATGACCACACTTAAATACTTCTATCTCGCCATCGATTTTCATAACTAGCTTATTTTTTCGAGATTGATGGTTTATCTAGACGTGGTTAGGAATGGTCTACCCAACAGAATGAGGATATCCCAATCTTCCTCAAAATCAAGGACTACAAAGTCAACGGGGTTTATAAATCTTTGTACCTTGACCAATACATCCTTGAGTACACCTTTTGGGTGTACCAAGGATCTATCACCTAGTTGCAATGTTACAAAGGTATTCTTAAGATTTTCAATTCCGTGTTCACAATAGATCGATAGGGGCATTAAATTTATACTGGCCCTAGATCGCAAAGGGCCTTATTGAAATGCCGATCCCTTATCTCTATTGGAATCATGAAAATACCTGGATCTTTTAACTTCAGGGGTATCGTTTTAGAAATTAAATCACTACACAAGGCATCAATGTCAATTTTCTCGCCCTTTTTCATTTTCTTATGCCGTGCCATGTTTTCCTTTCGGTACTTGGCATATTTTGGTATTTTATCGATTAGTTCCAGGAGCGGTAAATTGACATTGAGAGATTTAAATAGATTTAAAAAACTCACAAAAATTTCCTCACCCCTCTTTTTCTTTTTCCTCAAATCTTGTCGAGAATGGTAACTTTATGGTGCACGACTTTGAGATTACCAGATCCGACACCAGTTTGATTATCTATTCAATCGGCTTATTATGCCCGCCTTCCTCGTTGGGTTCGTTGATATCTTTAGAACTTTCTCCTCTTTATGTATAGGAACCTTCGATTTTTCAAGTATTTTTCCCAATAGCAACGCAATCTCATTTGCATGCTCCTTCCCATCTCTCCAAGGATTATTTTCTATGTTAGTGGGAATACTCTGGCCATTTTTCTTTTGGAACATCATCATCAATTGGCTCATCTGGTCACAAAGACTACCCATTTTGGATTTGAGTCATCCATATGTTGCTTGGACTTGTCAAATGTCTGTCTTCATCACTCGTACTTCCCATTCTATTTTTTCAAAGAATAGACCACATACAATATGGTCATTACCCATGAATATTTTTTGTAAGTGTGGAGGTTAGTACAAAGGGTTTTGACAATTTTGCAATTGATTTGTACCTTATTGGTTACCTCTCCACTTGAGGTTCAGGTGATCCTTTCAATCGAGTCCATAGGTGTTTGAATAAGGATTCCATCCCTATTACCTATTTAGCTCACCTTACCCGATTGGTTTTCAAAACATGGCCCCATTCTTATTTGTCTGATAGTCGACTCCAAATGGTTAAGCTTCTCTAAGATTTGTTGATATTGATCATCTTCATTAACCACTTTTACCATTAGAGGCTTTAATTTGTATGTGAATCTTTCATTTGGCCACATATAAGAATTCATAGCCATGTTAATTATGATTTTATAAGATTGTTTGTATGTGTGGGACATGATAGATCATTTGTTTGATCTGTCTAGGCAAGATCTGATGTTACTGTAAACACCATTATAGAAAATTTAAATTTGAAGCTATACATGTAGTCCGTGGTGTGGGCACTTCCTTAGCACTTACTTGAAAGATTCCATGCTTCGTGTAAGGATTCACCTTCATAATTCTTGAAATTTGTGATTTCTCGCCTAAGCTAAATGGTTCTATTAATCGAGAAAATTTTGTGAAGAAAATTTTCTACTAAATCATCCCACGTGGTTATAAAACATGGTTCTAATGAATCTAATCAATCAGCCGCATTATCACATAGAGAAAAGGGAATAATCGAAAATGTACAACATTATGGATTACTCCATTGTACTTGGAGGTGTCACATAATTGTAAAAATCGCTTCAAGTGTTGGTTTGGATCTTCCATCATGCTCTCATTGAACTGCAGAGTATTTTGAATCTTCTGGATTGTGGCCATCTTAATTTCGAAACTATTAACATTAATCGTAGGTGTTTTGATACTGCCTCACACCGCATCTAGTGTAACTAAAGTGTACTCGTGAAATATCCTTTGATCCATTGGGACTTCTTTTCAAATATTTCCTTATTGCTCTTGTGGATCTTCAAATAACAGATTCTCCCGGGGTAGATTAACTACCATGGGTGTATCAGTGTTTATCAACTGACAATTGCGTCTAAGCAGTATCTTTGAATTAGGATATGGTTTGATTAGGATGCTATCGCTTCAGGTCATAAGCAATCCTGAAAATTAAAATGAAATTAAACAAATAAACAAAAATTACAAATAAAAGAAATAAAAATATTGTAACTATAGTCTTTAACTTCCCTATTAATCATATTAATTGTAAGAATATTTTCATATTTAATGTTGAACCTCCCTGGAAATGGTGCTAACAACTTGACCATCACCAAATGTACGAACGTTTGACTGTAAAATACTACACCAAAAATATAACAGATAAAGTAGTGGTGTTCACAAGTATACAAGTCAAATTGTAGTATAGTATTGTGTTACAATGGAACACAAGAAAGTATTTTGAGTGTCATATCCAAAGGAGGATGAATGAAATTTGTTGAAAATCTCTTTATAATAATAAGTCTAAATAGTAATAATTAAATTCTATATTACGATAAATCATAAAATATATAACATCAAAACTAAATAGCTAGAATAAATAAACACTAAAATAAACAAACAACTAAACCGATTAAACCAATCAGGAAGATTAACTCATTTTAGCAGCTATAATTAACTTCAGATTCGAGTTTAGGGTGAATTAGCTATTAACTAAGGTCTCTAACAGATTAATTAATTGGCCAATACTTACTTATCTCCCGACCTCACTTTCTCAGCCAACATAAAATATGATTTACTTGGAAAACTTATCTCTTGACCTCATTTAACCTTTGATTACTTCCTAGGGTTGTTAAGCCTAGAGTTTGAGAACAGGTAATTTATACCAATTAATTCTATAGGAAACCATGAATTCTTCATTAATAACATCCACTCGTTAATGTCCCTTATGGAAATTGACTACTCATGATATTCATAATCTCAATCTCAATTGAAATAAATATGTAAATAAACATAATTAAATCCAATGAGAAATGAGATAAAGAAATGGAAGTGCAGAGTGGTAAATCTCTAGATTGGGATAACGAGAATCATTGCTTGCAAAGAAAAATAAAATGAAATACTTCAATATTATAAAAGGGATCTTAGATCAAAACTAATTCCAAGATGAAAGCACAAAAGAGTTTAGAAAATTAAAGAGGAAACTAAACTAAAACTATCCTAAACTACAAGGGTTTAGATGTGTCCAAGACGATCTAGTTAGATCAAACTCCTAAGGTCTTATCATAGAAGTGCTAGAAGTCCTAATTAGGTTATTAGCATGTCCTAGGTCTACGTATAAGTTTGATTGTGCAAATGAAAATAAACTTGAAGGACTTGGTCTCACGTCAGGTCTTATGTCACACCATAGATATTGCATGACGCGACACAACATGTTTTCTATCGGTTCTTGGGTCCGTTTCATCTTTTAGTGGCTTGGAAAGCTTGTGCAACACTCGTCCCAAGTTCTTATGTAACATTTCGCCTGGCGAAGCCCTAGTTTTTTGTGTTGTTTTAGAAGTAAGAATTTTGTACTGAGTTCTTAATAAGTAAAGTAATGGATTCATTTATGAAACATAAGTGCATGAGTACGCCCTTGGGCAAAAACATGAAAGTTTGACATATAGTCCATACAAATAAGACTTAAGAGGATAGTTTTAAGTGTCCAATGTTAGGATTGGATTAAGTATAAATTACTTTCTGAGCGCGTTTGTGACACCTTAATCTGGTATATTCTGGTGGAACAAAACTTATGGCTAAGTTAAGTATGCTGAATCAAGAATAGTGGTAAGGGTATAGGCATGTGAATAAGGCGCCTAGTTATAAATAAATACGATAAGCTAAGTAGTGTTCACCCAGAATGGCCAAGCCAGAGGGCATAATACCTTTAGTGACCAATATGGTTCTGTACCGATTGAATTATGAGGAAAGTTGGTTGGGAACTAACCAAACGTGAACCAAAAGAATCAAAGGTTGAAGGACTATTAGGTAAGTTTCTTAGATGTGGCAGATTTTGATAATCCACTCAGTTTTATGGACCTTGAATCAGGCTTATGTGACCTTGAATCAAATTCAAATGTCATTCATACCATAAATATGATTAAAGACCTTGAATTAGGATTATAGGGCTTTAAAAATAATTTAGGAACAATAAAGGACTAATTTGAAACAAAACTGAAAGTCTTAGAAAAATTTTAAAATTTTGAAATCAGGGGTCACGAGGTCGTGTGACAAAGCTCAGGCCGTGTGATATAGGGACATGACTATGTGGCGAACTGTGTGACAAACCGTGTAACATTCCAAATATCCTCAGACAGCTGTATCACAGGCCGTGTCACAGGCCATGCCACAGGCCGTGTGCTAGACTTTTCAATTCGATGTTGGGTCACATAGCTGTGTCCCAGGCCATGTAACACACTGATTTCAAATACAAGGCCATGTGACATCCCATGTCCCAAGCTGTGTGCTCCTAATTTTGCCTTCAAATGCAAGCTTACTAAAATGTGTTTACTTGAACATAAAGCCATTCATTTACCAACAATTAAAACTATTCAAAACACACTTAAACAAGCCCAAAACATGCCAATATCATCCAACCTAGGTGCCTAACCAATGTGCCTTCATTGACACCACAATTCAATTAACTAACATATCCATAAATCATACCAAATAAGTTACATTCTAACTTAGAACTTCATACATAAAAACACATATCAATTAACCATTTCTTCTTATTCAATCACATTCAATCCTACCAAAATTCATACATTTCCAAAAGATTTATACCAACTAACAAGAAGCAAAGTTAGATGCACACTTCATTCCAAACACAAAAGGCACATATATAAGTGATCTAAAACCAAGTCTAAGCAATTTTACATATACCAAATATATAAAACATAAAATATGCATTCAACATATATATACAAAACACACCTATTACATGTCATATAACCTAAAGGTAAACATGTCAAAATCTACCGATAGATATTTGCATAGTGTGATCTTCAAGTTGATTCGATTGCTCAATTTCACCAAATTTTATCTACAAAGAAAAAGAAAAATGACACAAGTAAGCTTCGATTAAGCTTAGTAAGAAACAAGATAAGACATACCTTATAAACATATCAATTATACATTACCAAGATTAATAAACAATAATCCTGTCATCCACAATCGTTCAATAAGTGAGTTTATATATTTGTACGAGTTTCATAATCCATTCAATCACACGAGATCATTCGATATGAAGTCACAATAATGTTGGAAAATCATACAAACATTTATATAATTCTATAACATGTCATCTACCATTAGAAATTCGCCTGATGAATGATATATCGGATATAGATACGCAATTAACCATCCAGAACAGAATAGAACATTCAAATGACCGAAACCAACAACACACCTGGGCGCTAACTGCCTAGCCCGTAGACTAACATCCCTCTGGAACACACTTAGGCACCAAGTGCCAAGCCCAAAGGCTTTACATCCGCCCTTGGTAACACACTAGAAGCACTGTAAATATCTCACGGTACTCCGCAAAAAATGCTGGACTCCGGTATATTCTGTGGACAGTAACAAGTCAATAATCATCATCTCATCACAAGTCAATCCCATACAACGCACCATATAACCTATTGGCATGCCAATAATGTAACACCCTGGCCTAGAAGTTAGGCCCGAATCTAACGTGTCACATTGAAGTGTTTTTCAAAAACCATGTTTTCATTATAAAATGGTACATTGAAAAGTTACTAATTCTATACCCAGAATTTCTTTTAAGTTGCGGAAGCTAATTTTAAAAGTAACTTATTTACGAAAGCGTGATGTTAAAAACTAAGTTGCGAAACCGTTTCGAGAATGTTGTGGAAACGTAATGTTGTTTAAAAACAGTTATAAATCGAAGTAAATAAAACCCAAAGTAAAATCCATAAACTTTAAGAGGCCTTATTACAAAAGTTGAAAACCCAAAATGGAATCTAAAACATAAATAAAGTCCAAAGGCAGTCGTGTGGCCATCTCTGAGTCCCTCGCAGCACCAGTCCTCCTAATGCTGGGGATTACCTGCACAGTTAATAAACTGGGTGAGTTTATGAAAACTTAGTGTGTAATCCCTTACTAGAGTGACAGTCAATATACCGAAACAGAAATAGAAACAGTCTGGGCCAGAGCCCTTTAACAGTAACAGTCCAGTCTCGTTCAGAGCATATGTGGGCCAAAGCCCATTACAATATCATTTGGGTCACAAGCCACAACAGAATCAATTAGGCCTAGCCCAAACCAGTAACAGAACAAGTGGGCCTAAGCCCAATACAATGACAAATCTCATAAACAATAGTTTGAGGATGCATCCCACCCCGATCCAGCCAACACACCACCCGTACCAACCCTACACTTACGTGGGGATAAAGTCGACCCACCCAGCCAGCACACCAATGTCAGCACCGGTTACGAGACTAATCAAAATCGCAACAAAGCTACTAGTATATATGTAGCTCTAAGCCTTCAGTAGCGGTCATAGCCATCAGAGACGGTAATATAATTGGCACACAGCCTTGGGTAAATATGATGGACACAGAGTCATCAAGAAGTATATTAGGCACATAGCCACGGGTAAATACGTTTGGCACAAAGCTATAGTCAAGATGGCACAGAGCCATTTTTAGGTTGTCATAGAACCATAATCAGATTAAGCGGCACTAAGCCGTACATTGGTTCACAGTCGTCTCGTGCGACCCGTGCGATCCTATCAGAACTTCCTCCATATCAATGTCTCAGCCCCATGCAATATGCCATGTATGTCATGCTCAATCGTCACACATGTATGCAAAATGGCCGTGCTTAGTAACAATCATTTAAACATATATTAAAAGCATATCAGTCGTACAAACACCATCAAGCCAGTTAAAACACAATCATACGATCACAGTCTAATCAGTCAAATTCATAGTCTAAGTCGGTCATTTACCCACAAGGGCAAAATAGTCATTTTACCCTACAGGGGTACTTAGGTAATTTTACACTACAAGGGTATTTCGATAATTTTACAAATCGGGGGTATCTCAGTAATTTTACAAGTCAAGGGTATTTTAGTAATTTCAAAAATCGAGGGTGATACGTGATATTCGTGACAGGTTTTAAATATTTATAATGAATCATTATTGAGACTAACTATAATCACGATTATGGCAAGTGTACCTATCGAACAATAGTATAACTTTAGCAAAGACTGGATTGTCGAACCTAAAGGAACTAAAAGTACTAGTAATGACTGTCTTTTTATTATCTTGCCTAAGAATAATGGGGTTTATTTTAACTAACTAATTAACTAAACTAAGAATTCACAGAAAATAGAATTGGGGAATTACTTTTGGAAAAACGATTGAATTAAGACAATACCTAAGGAAAAATCTATGTAGACTTCACTTGTTATTTGACTCTAAATCGGACGATTTATTTATTTGACTTGATCCATAGAAATCCCTAAGTTATATTATTATCCTCTCGAGACTAACAACGTCTAACCCTAGGTTGAATAATTGAAATCTCTTTCTAATTAACTCCCTAGGGTTGCATTAATTCGATCTATGGATCCCCTTATTAGGTTTCACCCTAATCTGGTAAAATCTTATCACCCTATCTCTAGGCGTGCAATCAACTCCGCTTAATTATGACAAATGTACTCTTAGACAAGGTCTATTCCTCCTCTGAATAAGAGCTTAACTTGAATCAATATCTTGGAATATCAAAACAAGAATTAAGAACACATAATTAAGAACAAGTCAAATTTTATCATACAATTTAGATAATAATAACAAGATCTGTCTTGGGTTTTATTCCCCTTAGGTATTTAGGGGTTTTAGTTCATAACTAAAAAGGTAAACATCTCAGAAGAATAATGAATACAAAACATAAAGAAAAACCCAAAAACCCTGAAGGGAAATTGAGGGGAGATCTTCAGTCTTGATGATGAATCCGACTTCTAAGATGGATCAATCGGCTTTCCTTGAGCAGTTCCCTACTTCCTAAGTGGCCCCCATTTTGCTCCTCCTCTAGGGTGCATTTATAGACTTTAGAATGTCTAAGAACCCTCAAAATTGGCCTTTTCTGAATTGGACTCAATTTGGGCTCGACAGGGACACGCCCATGTGACACGCCCGTGTGCGATTACTTCAGGCCGTGGTCAAGCCTGTTAAATAGGCACGGGCGTATAGTCCACCCTTGTGGGTCGTACTTCGATTCTGCCAAATTAACACGGCCGTGTGGTTTGCCCGTTTGAGCAGGTCCAGGCCGTGTTGATTTCATACGTTGGCCCATTTTCTCCGTTTTTGGCCCGTTTCTCGTTCCTTTCACTCTCCTATGCTCACCTAAGTATAAAATAAGAAATTAAGGCATTAGGAGCATTGAATTCACCAATTTTAATTTAAAATCATCCATAAAATGTGCTAAGCATGGGATAGAAATATGTATAAATTATGGTTTATCAAATACCCCCACACTTAAGCATTTTCTTGTCCTCAAGCAAAATCCTCAACTCATAATCAAAATAAATTTTTCTCAACTTATAATTTCTATCGATAATATCTCAAAATAATCCATAGGTAATCATACATTGAAAATTCAACCGATAGAACATCAAAGTTTCAAACATTCCAAGTTGAGCATTTTATCATGAAATCATAGGTGTCTCCCCTCGTCTAAGTAATTACCTTTGATTCAAAATATCATAGAGTTTCACATCCTCACTAAAGATTCACTCAAATCACTCAAGGTGTTTAAGTACAATAAATGAAGCACTCAATAGTCAATTATGAAGAGTCATTACCATAGGCTTGCATGAAAATCAAATCTCCACCACTATAAATTGAGATGAAACATCAATCAAAAGGTCTTTAGAGGGTTGTAACGTGGCTTTGGTTAGAGGGTGTGGTCACAAACTGAAAGAAAGGGTTAGAATCGAGATTGAATTGAAAAATTACCTAACTAGAAAAATGACTAGTCATCAATTACGTACAACAGAGCTTTTTTTTAGAATATGGAATTTAACTTCTTTAGCTCTGAAGATCACTACTACAAATATGTATACATGTATTTTTTTTAAGAACAAGTCAAATTACAAAATAGAATAAAACATAGCTAAGCAACTATTCCAACTCAAATCTCGACAAAAGTAGGGATCAAATTAATTTAGGGGATTTCAACAATAATGAGTTATGGGTTAATATTGAGGGTAAATCAATGAATGGGTTGTTAGGCTCAAGGGGGTTCACTAAGGGTTAATTGTGAAGGTAGGCTTTTATGGAGTGAGTGGGTTAAACCTAAGTGCCTTTATCTTTTTGACATATCAAATCAAATGGTGTGGTCTTGACATGCATAATCAAGTAAGTTCTAGAATAACAATTCAATACTGACGCACTCATAATGAAAGTGAGCATGAAAGAAATAATAGATGCTCTAAAGGCTCAAGATCTCACAAAAATTATGGCTTTTTGATGTTTAAACTTGTGAATTCCAACTCAAGATAATACCTAAACTTAGGGAAACAACCTAAAAGTTTTTAATTCTTCAAAAATCAACTTATCATACTTGATTCTCTAATGCCTTAAAGTTTAAACAATCAATGTATAAATGCCTATGTTTCAATTCAAGATATATCAATAAACATTATAGACTAATTGGAATTCATTCTAATAATGATATGAAAAGATCGCATGAGAATAAAACAAAATTCAGGGATTTTTCTTATATAAAAGACGCCCCACACTTAATATATACATTGCCCTCAATGTACAAAGGTAGATATATTGAAAAAGATAGATTTATAATCATAAGATAGGGAGAGTGAACGCGTGATTTTGTCATAGGTTTTAAATATTTATAATTACTCATTCTTGAACAAACTATTATTGCGATGTAGGTAAGTGTACCTATCGAACAGTAGTATAGTTTTAGCAAGACCAGATTGTCGAACCCAAAGGAACTAAAAGTACTAATAATTACTATCTTTTTATTATCTAGCCTAAGAATAAAGAGATTTTTGTTTTAACTAACTAATTATCTAAACTAAGAACGCACAGAGAATGGAATTGGGGAATTGCTTTTGGAAAAATTGATTGAATGAAGACAATACCTAAGGAAAAATCCACCTAGACTGTACTTGTTATTCTGGCTCCGAATCAGATGATTTATTCATTTAATCCCTAAGTTATGTTATTATCCCTATTCAACACTAATAACGTCTAATCCCTAGATTGAATAACCGAGGTTTTTCTCTAATTAACACTCTAGGGTTGCATAAACTCGATCTATGGATCCCTTTATTAGGTTCCACCCTAATCTGGCAAAATCTTGTCACCCTATGTCTAGGCGCGCAATCAACTCCACTTAATTATGAAAAATGTACTCTTAAACAGGGTCTATTCCTCCTCTGAATAAGTGCTTATCTTGAATCGGTATCTTGGGATATCAAAACAAGAATTAAGAACACATAATTAAGAACAAGTCAAATATTTATCATACAATTCAAAAAATAATAACAAGATTCTTCTTAGGTTTCATTCCCCTTAGGTATTTAGGGGATTTAGTTCATAACTAAATAAGAAAACATCTCAAAATAATAAAGAATACAAAACATAAAGAAAACCCAAAACTCCTAAAGGGGAATTGAGGAGAGATCTTCAGTCTTGATGATGAATCCAGCTTCTGTGATGAATCAATCGGCTTTCTTGGAGTAATTCCTTACCCCCTACTCTGTCCTCCTTTTTCTTCCTTCTCTAGGGTGTATTTATAGTCTTTGGAATTCCTAAAAGCCCTCAAAATTAGCCTTTTCCGAATTGGACTCAACTTGGGCTCGGCAGGGACACGCCTATCTGCGATTACTTCAGGCTGTGCTTGAGCCTGCCAAATTGACACAGTCGTGTGGTCTACTCATGTAAGGAGGTCCAGGCCATGTTGATTTCATAATTTGGGTCATTTTCTCCGTTTTTGGCCCATTTCTCGTTCCTTTCGCTCTCCTATGCTCTCCTAAGTGTAAAACATAAAATTAAAGCATTAGGAGCATCAGATTCACCAATTCTAATGGAAAATCATCCATAAAATGCATTAAACATGGGGTAAAAATATGTATAAATTACAGTTTATCAAATACCCCCACACTTAAGCATTTGCTTGTCCTCAGGCAAAATTCTCAACTCATAATCAAAATAAATTCTTCTCAACTTATAATTTCTATCGATAATATCTCAGAATAATCCATAGGTAATCATACATTGAGAATTCAACTAAAAGAACATAAAAGTTTCAAACATTCCAAGTTGAGTATTTAATCATGCAAACATAGGTGTCTCTCCTCATTTAAGTAATTACCTTTGATTCAGAATATCACAGAGTTTCAAATCCTCACTATAGATTCACTCAAATCACTCGAGGTGTTTAAGGACAATAAATGAAGCACTCAATAGTAAATACTGAAAAGTCATTACCATAGGCTTGCATGGAAATCAAATCTCCACCACTATAATTTAAGATGATACCTCAATCAAAAAGGTCTTTAGAGGGTTGTAATGAGGTTTGGTTAGGGGGTGTGGTCACAAGCTAAAAGAAAGGGTTAGAATCGAGATTGAATTGAAAAATTACCTAACTAGAAAAAGAGTTAATCATCACTTGCGTACAACAGAGCTTCTTTTCACACTAAGGAATTTAACTCCTGAAGCTTACAAAAAAAAGATCACTACTAATATGTATACATTTTTTTTAAGAACACATTAAGTTACAGAGTAGAATAAAACATAGCTAAGCAACTATTTCAATTCAAATCTCGACAAAAATGGGGCTTAAATTAATTTAGGGGATTTCAACAATAATGGGTTAAAGGTTAATATTAATGGTAATACAATAAATGGCTTGCTAGGCTCAAGGGGGTTCACTAGGGGTTAATTGTGGAGGTAGGATTTTCATGGCATGAGTGGGTTAATCCTAAGTGCCTTAATCATTTTGACATATCAAATCAAATGGTGTGGTTTCAACATGAATAATCAAGCAAGTTCTAGAATAACAATTCACTACTGACGCACTTAAAGCAATAATAAAAGTGAGCATGAAAGAATTAATAGACGCTCAAAAATCTCACAAAAATTATGGCTTTTTGATGTTTAAAACTTGTGAATCCCAACTCAAAGTAATACCTAAATTTTAGGGAAACAACCTAAAATTTTAAATTCTTAAAAATCAACTTATCATGCTTGATTCTCTAATGTCTTAAAGTTTAAACAATCAATGCATAATTATCTATGTTTTAATTCAAGATATATCAATCAAAATCATAAATCAATCAAAATTTATCTTAAATATGATACGAGAGCTTTTCAAGAGAACAAGGCAGTCATTCAGGGATTTTTCTAATAATGAAATAAATACCCCCCACACTTAAGATGTACATTGCCCTCAATGTACAAAGATAGATATTAGAATATAAAAATAAGATAGGGAGAGAAGTGAAACTTCCTATATGATGAATTCCTCGAACTAGAGTTCTGGAGAGTAATCGGTTCGAGAGTGGAGGAGGATACTCCGGGGGTTGTAGAGGTTCACTAGGCCATAAGTCCTAAGCCAAAAGGATATTATCTCTAGTGGTAGCTATGGTCGTGGGCGAGCAGGACATGGCAGTCGTGGAGAACCTTTCTGGGTGGAGTTTTAGTTCCTATGTGATGATGAGCTTAAGAGCTCTATATAACTGTGACTTTTTAGGGGATATTAGGAAGAATAATTAATCAAAAAGAAATAACAAAAATTAATAATTAAAAATAAAATTTCTAAAATCTAATAAAAATAAAAAATTAGATTTAATAAAAATTAAAAACATAAAATAATAAATAAATGTTTTTAAACATCTTCATCGCTGGATAGCTCGCGAGGTGGGACTGGCGATGAGATGTGGAGGTGCTGACAAATCTGTTGTAGAGTAGCATCAATGTTGTCAAATCGTTGAAAACACTGCTACTCAAATCAAGTGAAGAGCTCAAAGATGTCAGCATATGAAGCTGCCGCATGAACTGGACGAGAGGGTGGTGGTGGCTGAGTCGGTGGGTCCTCGTGCTATGAAGGGACATCATCAGGAATGTCCTCGTAGGCCTCCTCCTCGGTGGATTGGGTGAGACGATATTGAGAAGGGTAGGTTCCTTGATGCCTCTCGATTATCCTCAAGCTAAGCATGCTATAGATGCCTTGTGGAGACATTTGGCCAATGAGGGTCAAGGGTGACTCTTAGGCCGCGGTGTCGAGAAGTCCGAAGTGTCAAGCCAATCACATCACATAGGGGCCAATGGAGATGACCCCCTTCCTATGCTGCTCCATCTGGTGCTGAATCGCAAGGACGATGAAATCGACAAGGTCAATGATGTGTCCGTGCAACATGTACCATAAAAAGTAGGCGTCGTGAGTGTTGACGACACCAGTGCTCTCCCGCCTCCCTATAGTCGTGTAAGCCAAAATGGTGTGTAGGTACCTCAGGGATGGTGGGAGAACTGATGCCTTGGAGCAGCTAGGAATGTAGGAGGCTGTGCTAGGGGCCAAAGTGTTCCAGCACCTCGAGGGAGAGAAATGTATGTGGTGAGTGAGAGCATCTAAGTCATTCTCTTCCTTGAACTCCTCTGTATATAAACCCAATGCCGTACCGAATTCTGGGACGCTGAGCTGGCGGACTAACCCGCTTAAGCGAAACTGGACCGTACTGGGATCATTGTAATTTGTCATTACAGTCTGAAGATAGAATGTTGAGCATAGTTCCATCGTGAGCTCGAGGTATGTTGGTTCGATGATCCCAAAGAACAGCTCCCAAGGGTCAGTGGTTAGGAGGGCCCGAATCGCATCAGCCAACTGAACTTACTCTACGGCAGCCCAGTCGATGCAGCGGCTCGCAATTAAGGGTCGGGCCCGAAGTATTTGGAAAAGCTCTTCCTGGGGCCCTCGGGGGAACTGCAGGAGAGGGTGACAGATTTTCGTGGTTAGACCCGCAGAAAATGACGCTCCCTTCCTCTTCTTCGAGGCAGGTACAGCGGTTTTCTTTCCTTGTGAAGGCGACATTAAAAGCCTATAATATTAAGAATAATAATAATAGGTAAACGAATTCGAAGAAGTAAAAGGCATGAATTTGAACTAACTATTTCAGCTAAGACTACTGATATGAAGCAAACTCAACCACAATAACAATGAGAAGGAGAATAGAAATGTAATGGGTATGAGGTTTTCCTAATCTCAATTTAACACAGAATGTATGATAACTAACCTAGGAATGCAAATTAAATGATAGAAAAATGAAAAATAGTTCAAAAGATATGAAGATTATGTTGATAATAAGCATTAGAGATAAGTAAAATAGAAGTGAAATGAGTAAACAAACACTAAGGGAAAGAGATTGAGCGTCAAAAATAAAGTGGGAAGTGGCGCACGGGCGTGGCAAGGAGGCCGTGTGGAGTTGCAGCGGCTAGGGTTAGGGTTTTTGAATGGGGATGAAAGTGAATAGTGCAGGAAATTTATAGATTTTGGGCCACACAGCCAGGGCACACGCTCTTGTTCCCCAATTTTAGCCCGTTTGATTCACGAATTTCGAATTTGGGTGTGTCTGGCATTTAGTACATGCCCGTGTTCCTTGGGTGTGTAGGTGTACACGGCCGTGTCGCACGGTCGTGTCTGGCATTGTTTGCTTCTCCCATGCCTGTGTCAATCTAACAGGTTCATCCACGGGTGTTAGACACGGGCGTGTCACATGCCCATGCTAGTTTCTCAGTTTCAGCCACGGGTCTTCCACACGGGCATGTCGCACGCCCGTGTTGTTTTGGCAAGCTCGACCACGACCATGTTGCACGGCTGTGGCATTTTATCGTAGCCCGTGTTTATGAAAATCCTTGCCCTATTTTCACATGACCATAAGCATGCCCGTGTGCTTGGCTGTGTCTCTGGGGAAAACCTGTATTCGAGAGCTCCGTTAGTAAGTTAGTTGTTGAAGACTAAATTTTTAAAGAAGTTAATACAGTTAGTGCTCGGGTTGCCTCCCAAGAAGTGCTTATTTATAGTCGAAGCTTGACTTACCTCTCCGTTGAATAATCATGGTGGTTTGAGGAGTTTATATTCCTCATTCTTGTCATCAATCTCATCAAAATAAGGTTTTAAATTGGTGTTGTTTACCTTAAAAGTACCGAACTTGGGGTGCCTTACCTCGACCGTACCGAATGGAAAGATACTAAGTACCGTAAGAAGGATTTCTTCATTCGATGTGCTAGTGACAATGTGGGGATCTGCAGCATCTAATAAGACTCTATCTCCAATCTTAAGTTGATTTGGAAAGGTATTGAGCTCGTTTTGTCGTAGATTCGATTTGTCAGGTGTTCTTGGTTTATGCATCCTCCATTCATCGAGTTCCTCGATTTGTAATCTTTGATCTTTATGAAAAGGTCCTCTACTATTGTATAAGAATGACTCGTGTGCTTCCTTCAAACTTATTCCCGGTAAAGTAGGTTGTACCATATTGTCAGTTCTAGGAGAATGGGTTAAATGATCACCTTCAATTCCCGATATGTTGCCAAAATTGCGAGCTTGAAGGGTGACTGTTTCGTCTCCCACACGGAGTGTGAGTTCACCTGTGCCAACATCAATAATCGTTTTATCAGTTGTTAAAAAGGGCCTTCCCAGAATTAAAGGAGTCTTGCTATCCTCCTCTATATCTAGAATAATAAAGTCAACGGGAAATATAAATTTATCGATGTTAACTAGTACATCTTCAATAATACCCCTAGGGAACCTTATAGTTTTATCTGGTAATTGAATGCTCATCCTAGTTTGTTTGGGTTTCCTGAGACCTAATTGCTTAAAAATTTTGTAGGGCATGACGTTAATAGTAGCCCCTAAATCAGCTAATGCATTATTAACATCTAAACTACCAATTAAGCAAGGAATTGTAAAACTCCCTGGATCTTTTAGTTTGTTCGGTAGTCTATTTTGAAGAATAGTTGAGTAAACTACGTTTAGCTCCATGTACGACGCCTTGTCCAACTTCTTCTTATTTGCTAAAAGTTCCTTTAAAAATTTCATCGCGTTTGGCATCTGCGATAGGGCTACAATAAACGGTAAGTTAATATGTAATTTTTTAAGAGTTTAAGGAATTTTCCAAATTGTTCATCTGAGCGGTCTTTCCTTGCCACGTTGGGGTATGGCACATGAGGTTTATATTCACATTCACCATTTTGTTTTTATTGTTATCTACCTCACCTTAACCTTTGCTTACTACAGTTTCTTGCTTCAGTTCTAGTTCAGGCTCAACAACTCCTTCTTCATCTTGAATATTAATTGCGTTGAGTTGTTCCCTTGGGTTGGGTTCAGTATTATTGGGCAAGCTACCTTGTGGTCGTTCGGAAATTAGTTTGGAAAGCTGGCTTATCTGAGTTTCAAGCTCTTGGATCGACCCTTGTTGATTTTTAAGTGCTATTTCGGTGTTCTGGAAACGAGTTTCTGACACCAAAATAAACTTTGAGAGCATCTCTTCAAGGTTCGACTTCTTTTCCTGTTGGTAGGGTGGTTGTTGGTAGCCTGGAGGTGGTTGTGGTCTTTGATTTCCTTGACCGCTCCACAAGATATTGGGGTGGTTCCTCCAACCTGCATTGTAAGTGTTAATATATGGATTATTTTGAGGTCGAGGATTATTACCCATGTAGTTTAATTGCTTGTTATTCATGTTGTGGCCATAAGGTTGGTATTTCAAATGGCTTGTTCCACCTCCACTTGCTTCGCACTGCATTACTGGGTGAACCTGTGAAGAACTAAGAAAACCATTAATCTTTTTATTTAAGAGTTCTACCTGATTAGAGAGCATGGTGACCGAATCGACGTTATAAACTCCAGCTGTTTTCGTTGGCTTTGTCCTCATGACTTGCCACTGATAATTATTCAGTGACATCTCCTCTATAAACTCATAGGAATCTTCAGGTGTTTTATTATTGATGGTTCTGCCAATAGCTGCGTCAACCATTTCTCGAGTCGAAGGATTCAGGCCATTATGGAACGTTTGAACCTGTAGCCAAAGCGGTAACCCATGGTGAGGGAACCTTCTCAAAAGGTCTTTGTATCTCTCCCATGCATCGTAGAGTGTTTCTAAATCCATCTACACAAAAGAAGAGATATCATTATGTAATTTAGCCGTTTTAGTCGGCAAAAAATATTTTAGTAAAAATTTTCGGTCATTTGTTCCCAAGAAGTAATTGACCCTCATGGTAACGAGTTCAACCATTGTTTAGCTTTGTTCCTTAATGAAAAAGGGAATAACCGAAGATGAATGGCATCATCAGAGACACCATTAATTTTAAATGTATTGCATAGTTCTAAAATATTGGCTAAATGAGCGTTGGGATCCTCATCCTGCAAACCATCAAACTGAACAAATTACTGTATCATTTGAATAGTGTTAGGTTTTAATCAAAAGTATTTACAGCTACAGTAGGTCTAACTATGCTCGATTCAGTTCCTGTTAAAGAAGGTTTAGCATAATCATACATAGTGCGTGGAGCAGGATTTTGATTAACAACAATTGCAAGAGGTAGCTGATTGCCTTGGTTTTCAACCATCTCTTCGGTTGTGGGTTGAGTATCATCTTCTTGCTTGTTCTCTATGTATCTTAAGCTTCACCTTATTTCTCTTTGATTTCTGCGAACTGTATGATCGATTTCTTCGTCAAAAAGTAATGGTCCTAACGGATTTCTTCTAGTCATAAACTATAAAAACCTGCCAAGAAAAAGAAAAAGTAAATTAATAAATAATAATAATAAATTAAAGTGCACGAAAAATAAATGGCTAAACTAATAAAAATTGAGTGTTCCTAATATTTCAGTTCCCCGGTAACAGCGCCAAAAACTTGATCGCGTGATTTCCTGATAGGTTTTAAATATTTATAATTACTCGTTCTTGAACTAACTATTATCGCGATGTAGGCAAGTGTAACTATCGAACAGTAGTATAGTTTTAGCAACATCGGATTGTCAAACCCAAAGGAACTAAAAGTACTAGTAATGACTGCCTTTTTATTATCTAGCCTAAGAATAAAAAGGTTTTTGTTTTAACTAACGAATTATCTAAACTAAGAACGCACAGAGAATGGAATTGGGGAATTGCTTTTGGAAAAATCAATTGAATGAAGACAATACCTAAGGAAAAATCCACCTCGACTGTACTTGTTATTCTGGCTCCGAATCGGATGATTTATTCATTTAACTTGTTCCGTAGAGATCCCTAAGCTATGTTATTATCCCTATTCAAGACTAATAACGTCTAATCCCTAGATTGAATAACTGAGACTTTTCTCTAATTAACACTCTAGGGTTGCATTAACTCGATCTATGGATCCCTTTATAAGGTTTCATCCTAATCTGGAAAAATCTTGTCACCCTATGTCTAGTCGCGCAATCAACTCCGCTTAATTATGAAAAATGTACTCTTAAACAGGGTCTATTCCTCCTCTGAATAAGAGCTTATCTTGAATCGGCATCCTGGGATATCAAAACAAGAATTAAGAACACATAATTAAGAATAAGTCAAATATTTATCATACAATTCAGAAAAAAATAACAAGATTCATCTTAGGTTTCATTCCCCTTAGGTATTTAGGGGATTTAGGTCATAACTAAATAAGAAAACATATCAGAATAATAAAGAATACAAAACCTAAAGAAAACTCAAAACTCCTGAAGGGGAATTGAAGAGAGATCTTCAGTCTTGATGATGAATCTGACTTTTGAGATGAATCAATCGACTTTCTTGGAGTAATTCCTTACCCTCTACTCTGTCTTCCGTTTTATCCCTTCTCTAGTGTGTATTTATAGGCTTTGGAATGCCCAAAAGCCCTCAAAATTAGCCTTTTCCAAATTAGACTCAACTTGGGCTCGACAGGGACATGCCCATGTGATACGCCCGTGTGCGATTACTTCAGGCCGTGCTCGAGCCTGCTAAATTGACACAACCGTGTGGTCTGTCCGTGTGAGGAGGTCCAGGCCATGTTAATTTCGTACTTTAGCTCATTTTCTCCATTTTTGGCCCGTTTCTCGTTCCTTTCGCTCTCCTATGCTCTTCTAAGTGTAAAACATGAAATTAAAGCATTAGGAGCATTGAATTCACCAATTCTAATGGAAAATCATCCATAAAATGCGTTAAAAATGGGGTAAAAATATGTATAAATTATGGTTTATCAGAGAGAAGTGAAACTTCCTGAATGATGAATGAATTCTTCGAATTGGAATTTTGGAGAGTAATCGGCGTGAGAGTGGAGGAGGATACTCCGCTGGTGGTCGAGGTTCATTAGTCCATAAGTCCTGCGCCAAAAGAACATTATATCTGGTGGTAGCTATGGTCGTGGTCTAGTAGGACATAGCAGTCGTGAAGAACCTTTCTCGGTGGAGTTTTTAGTTCCTATGTGATGATGAGTTTAGGAGCTCTTTATAACTGTGAGAGAATAAAGAACTTTTTAGGGAATATATAAGGAAGGATAATTACTCGATATGAAATAGCCGAAAGTAAAAATTGTTAAATAAAAATATAAAACCTAATAAAAATAAGCTTAAAGAAAAATAAAAAGTAGTTTTAAAATAAAAGTCAAAACATAAAATAAATAATAAATAAAAGTTTTTAAACATCTTCATTGCTAGATGGTTCGCGAGGTGGAGGTGGTGATGAGATGTGTAAGTGCTGACAAATTTGCTGTAGAGTAGCATCAATGTTATCGAAGAGCTGAAAACATTATTGCTCGAATCAGGTAAGGCATCCAGAGATGTCAGTATATGAAGTCGCCGGATGAACTGGACAAGAAGGAGGTGGTGGCTGAGATGGTGGGTCCTCGTGACGTGGAGGGCAACATCAATAATATCCTTAGAGGCGTCTTCCTCGGTGGATTGGACGAGACGTATTGAGGAGGGAAGATGCCACGTTGTCTCTCGATCATCCTCATACTTAGCATGCTCGAGATGCCCTATGGGAACATCTAGCTCATGAGAGTGAGGGAGGATGATTGGGGTGCTTTGTTGAGGAGCCCGAAGTGCAGAGCCAACCATGTCACATAGGGCCCAATGGAGATGACCCCTTTCCTATGCCATTCCGTCTGATGTTGAATGGCGAGGGCTATGAAATAAACAAGGTCTATGATGTGCCCGTGCGACATGCACCATATAAAGTAGGCATCGTGAGTGTTGACGATGCCAGTGCTCTCTCGCCTTCCTGTTAACGTGTGAGCCGAAATAGTGTGTAAGTACCTCAGAGATGGAGGGAGAACAGATGCCTTGGAGCGACTAGGACTGTAGGAGGCAACGCCAGGGGTGAGGGCGTTCCAACACCGTGAAGGAGAGTGATGGAAGTGGCGACTGAGAGCGTGGAGTTCATTCTCCTCCATGAACTCCTCAGGGTAAAGGCCAAGTGCAGTTCCGAACTCTGGGACGTTCAACTGGTAGACTAGATCGCCGAGGCAAAATTGGATTATTCTCTGGTCATCAAAGCGGGCCATCGTAGTCTGAAGATGGAATGTTGAACAGAGTTCCATTGTGAGTTCGAGATATGTCGGCTCGAAAATCTCAAAGAAAAACCCCCAAGGATCGGTGGGGAGGAGGGCCCGAATTGCATCCGTGAGTTGGATTTGTTCTAGTGCGACCCAGTCTATATAGCGGCCCACTTCCAAGGGTCGGGCTCGTAGAATCTGGAAAAGTTCTTTTTGGGACCCAATAGGGAACTACAGGAAAGGATGACAAATTTTCATGGTAGGACTCGAGGACGATGACGCTCCCTTCCTTTTCTTCAAAGTAGGGACGGAGGCATTCTTTCCTTGTGAAGACGACATGGTTTACCTACAAGCAAAACCATTATTTCGTCATGATGAATGTTCAAGGTAAGATGAAAACAAATTCAAAAGGGCAAAAGTCATAAATTAAAACTAATAATCTCAGTCACAACTACTAGCAAACTTAATCAAATACAATTAATTTTATGGTGTATCATTAGCCTGATAATAGTATGAGTTTCATAAAAAATGGAAAATAATTCTATGTAGCATATTTTATTGATGGAAAATGTCAACCTAAAAGGTATGAGTATTTCTATTATCCTAACCATAAATATTCACTTTAAACTAGTCAAATGGAGTAGATAGATCATGCAATGAGTAAGAACTTCAACATGAAAAAGATGATAACTACTCTAGATATGAAATTTGAGTGATAGAAAGATGAAAATAACATGAAAAATGCAAATTACTATGATAAATAGCATTAGAAATCAGTAAAATAAAAGAAAAAAAGTAAACAAACGCTAGAAAGAGGAGAATGAGCATAAAAAATGGGGTTGGAAGTAGCGCACGGGTGTGGTAGGGAGGCCGTGTGGACTTGCAACGACTATGGTTAGGGATTTTCGGTGAAGAAGATGATGAATAGTGAAAGGTATTTATAGATTTTGGGACACACGGCCAGGGGACATGCCTGTGTTTCCCAATTTTTGCCCGTGTGTTTCGCATTTTTCTGAATTTCGGTGCGTCTGACAATTTCCCCACGTCTATCTTTGTTCACTTCTCCCACGCCCGTGTATAAAGGTCCACACCCGTGTTGTTTTGACAGGTTCACCCACGGTTGCTTGGCACTGGCGTGTCGCACACCCATGTTAATTTGACAGGTTCGGCCACGGTTTCAAGGCACGGGCATGTCGCACGCCCGTGTTGTTTTGGTAGGTTCGCCCACAGCCATGTTGCACGGCCGTGGTGATTTATCGTAGCTTGTGCTGGGAAAAATCTTTGCCCTGTTTCCACACGGTCCTAAGCACACCCGTGTGCTTGGTCGTGTCTGTATGGTAAACCTATATTAAAGAGCTCCGTTAGTAAGTTAGGTACTAAAATTTAAACAAGTGAATACAGTTAGTGCTCAGGTTGCCTCCTGAAAGTGCTTATTTATAGTCTAAGCTCGACTTACCTCTCCATTGAATGGTCATGGTGGTTCGAGGAGTTTATACTCCTCATTCCTGCTGTGAATCTCATCAAAATAAGGTTTTAGGCGGGTATTGTTTACCTTAAAAGTGTCGAACTTGGGATGACTTACCTCGACTGTACCGAATGGGAATATGCTAAGATCAGTAAGAGGGATTTTTTCATTCGGTTTGGCAGTGACAATGTGAGGATCTGCGGCATCTAATAAAACTTTATCTCCAACCTTAAGTTGATTTGGAAAGGTATTGAGCTTGTTCTGGTGTAGTTTTGGTTTATCGTGTGTTCTCGGTTTATGTGTTTGCCATTCATCTAGATCCTCGATTTGTAGCCTTCGTTATTCAAGAATAGGTCCTCTACTATTGCTTGAAAATGGCTCATGTACTTCTTTCAAACTCATTTCCTGCAAAGTAGGTTGCACCATATTGTCAGTTTTAGTAGAATGGTTTAGACAATCACCTTCAATTTTCGATGTGTTGCCGAAATTCCGAGCTTGAAGGGTTATTGTTTCGTCTCCCACATGAAGTGTAAGCTCACCTGTGCCAACATCAATAATCATTCTAGCAGTTGCTAAAAAATGCCTTCCTAAAATCAAAGGAGTGTTGCTATCCTCCTCTATGTCTAGAACAACGAAGTCAACGGGAAATATAAATTTATCGATTTTAACTAGCACATCTTCAATAATACCCCTAGGAAATCTTATAGTTTTATCTGCTAATTGAATGCTCATCCTAGTCTGTTTGGGTTTCCCAAGACCTAGTTGTTTAAACATTTTGTAAGGCATGACGTTAATACTAACCCCTAAATCAACTAATGCATTATTAACATCTAAACTACCAATTAAGAAAGGAATTGTAAAACTCCTTGGATCTTTCAATTTTTTGGGTAGTTATTATGTAAAATAGCTGAGCAAACTGCGTTTAGCTTCACATGCGAAGCCTCGTCCAACTTTCGCTTATTTGCTAAAAGCTCCTTTAAAAATTTCATTGCATTTGGCATCTGCGATAGAGCTTCCATAAATAGTAAGTTAATATGTAATTTTTTTAAGAGTTTAAGGAATTTACCAAATTGTTCATCTGAGCGGTCTTTCCTTGTCGCATTAGGGTATGGCACATGAGGTTTGTATTCTGTACTTACCGATTTCTGCTCATTGTGGTCTACCTCACCTTTACCTTTTCTTATCTCAGTTTTTTGCCTTGGTTCTGGTTTAGGTGTGACTAACCCTTCCTCATCTTGACTAGTAATCGCGTTAAGTTACTTCCTGGGTTAGATTTTGTGTTGCTTGGCAAGCTACCTTGTGGTCATTCAGAAATCAACTTGGCAAGCTGTCCAATCTGAGTTTCGAGCCCTTGGATCGATACTTGTTGATTTTTAAGTGCTATCTCGGTATTCTAAAAATGGGTTTCTGACACCGATATAAACTTTGAGAGCATCTCTTCAAGGTTCAGCTTCTTTTCCTATTAGTAGGGTGGTTGTTGGTAGCCTGGAGGTGGTCCCTGATTTCCTTGGCCTCCCCATGAAAATTTTGGGTGGTTTCTCCAACCTGCATTGTAAGTATTGCTATAAGGATTATTTTGAGATCGAGAATTGTTACCCATTTAATTTAACTACTCGTTGTCCATGTTATGGCCATAAGGTTGGTATTTTGAACAGCTTGAGCCACCTCTACTTGCTTCGCACTGCATTACTGGGTGAACCTGTGAAGAACTAAGAAAACCATCAATTTTTTCTTTCAAGAGTTCTACCTGATTAGAGAGCATGGTGACTGAATCGATGTTATAAACACTGGTTATTTTTATTGTCTTTGTCCTCATGACTTGCCACTGATAGTTATTCAGTGACATCTCCTCTATAAACTCATAAGCATCTTTAGGTGTTTTATTATTGATGGTTCCGCCAGTAGCTGGGTCAACCATTTGTCGAGTCGAAGGATCTAGGCCATTATGAAAAGTTTGAACTCGTAGCCAGAGTGGTAACCCAGGTGAGGGCATCATCTCAAGAGATCCTTGTATCTCTCCCATGCATCATAGAGTGTCTCTAAATCCATCTGCACAAAAAAAGAGATATCATTACGTAATTTAGCTGTTTTAGCCAGCGAAAAGTATTTTAATAGAAATTTTTCAGTCATTTGTTCCCAAGTAGTAATTGATCCTCGTGGTAACTAGTTCAACCATTGTTTAGCTTTGTTCCTCAACAAAAAAGAGAATAACTGAAGGTGAATGGCGTCATCAGAAACACCATTAATTTTAAATGTATCGCATAGTTCCAAACAGTTTGCCAAGTGAGCGTTGGGAACTTCGTCTTGCAAACCATCAAACTGAACAAATTGCTGTATCATTTGAATAGTATTAGGTTTCAGTTCAAAAGTATTTGCAGCTATAACAGGTCTAACTATGCTCGATTCAGTTTCTCTTAAAAAAGGTTTAGCATAATCATACATTGTGCGTGGAGCAGGATTCTGATTTATTGGATTAACAGCAATCACAGGAGGTATCAGGTTTTCCTGATTTTCAGCCATCTCCTTGGTTGTGGTTTGAATATTGTCCTCTTACTCTATTGCTGTATATCTTAAGCTTCGCTTTATTTCTCTTTGGTTTTTGCGAATTGTCCGATCGATCTCACTGTCAAAAAGTAGTGGTCCTGACGGGTTTCTTCTAGTCATAAACTATAAAAACTTGCCAGAAAAAGGGAAAAAGAAGAATTAGTAATAATATTTAGAATAAAATTTAAATTGCAGTAAAAGTAAATGGCTAAAGTAATAAAAATCAAGTGTTCCTAATATCATAGTTCCCCGGTAACGGCACCAAAAACTTAATACGTGATATTCGTGACAGGTTTTAAATATTCATAATGAATCGTTCTTGAAACTAACTATTATCACAATGAAGGCAAGTGTACCTATCAAACAGTAGTATAACTTTAGCAAGACCAGATTGTCGAACCCAAAGGAACTAAAAGTACTAGTAATGACAGTCTTTTTGTTATCTAGCCTAAGAATAATGGGGTTTGTTTTAACTAACTAATTAACTAAACTAAGAATTCACAGAAAATAGAATTGGGGAATTACTTTTGGAAAAACAATTTAATTAAGACAATACCTAAGGAAAAATCCACCTAGACTTCACTTGTTATTTGACTCTGAATCAGACGATTTATTAATTTGACTTGATCCGTAGAAATCCCAAAGTTATATTATTATCCCTCTCGAGACTAACAACGTGTAACCCTAGGTTGAAAAATTGAAATCTCTTTCTAATTAACTCCCTAGGGTTGCATTAACTCGATCTATGGATCCCCTTATTAGGTTTCACCCTAATCCGGTAATATCTTGTCACCCTATCTCTAGACGCACAATCAACTCCGCTTAGTTATGACAAATGTACTTTTAGACAAGGTCTATTCCTCCTCTAAATAAGAGCTTAACTTGAATCAATATCCTGGAATATCAAAACAAGAATTAAGAACACATAATTAAGAACAAGTCAAATATTTATCATACAATTCAGATAATAATAACAAGATCTATCTTAGGTTTCATTCCCCTTAGGTATTTAGGGGTTTTAGTTCATAACTAAAAAGGTAAACATCTCAGAAGAATAATGAATACAAAACATAAAGAAAAACTGAAAACTCCTGAAGGGAAATTGAGGGGAGATCTTCAGTCTTGATGATGAATCCGACTTCTGAGATGGATCAATCACCTTTCCTTGACCAGTTCCCTGCTTCCTCCTCTGTGGCCCTCCTTTTCCTCCTCTTATAGGGTGTATTTATAGCTTTAGAATGCCTAAGAACCCTCAAAATTGGCCTTTTCTAAATTGGACTCAATTTGGGCTCAACAGGGACACGCCCGTGTGACACGCCCGTGTGCGATTACTTCAGGCCGTGGTCAAGCTTGTTAAATAAGCATGGGCGTATGGTCCACCCGTGTGAGTCGTGCTTCGATTCTGTGAAATTGACACGGCCATGTGGTCTGCCTGTGTGAGGAGGTCCAGGCCGTTTTAATTTCGTACATTGGCCCTTTCCTTCGTTTTTGGCCCGTTTCTCATTCCTTTCACTCTCCTATGCATAAAATCATCCATAAAATGTGCTAGGCATGGGATAGAAATATGTATAAATTACGGTTTATTAGAGGGTATTTCGATAATTTCATAAATCAAGGGTCTTAACGACCCAACCGAGGGTCCATTGTCACCTCGAGCGACCTAAGTAACCTAAACAGACATAACGGTGCAAGTGGGCCTAAGGCCTATTACTCGGCCCAAATGGGCCCACACACTCTTGTGGCCTATTTAGCCTAAACTTAGATACGGCTATGTGTACACCATAGCCCAGTTCATTAATAGTCACTTACTGTAGATTTTATTCGTGTGGGCCCCTGAGCCTATCGGGCCCACATGGCCCATCGAGGCCCAAAATAACCTAAGTCATGTGCGCGACATGATAAGTCTATCTACTTCCTACTTAACAGCGAAATTTACCCACACGGGCCCACGGGTCTATTGGTCTCATACGGCCCATTTAACCTAGAACTATTCATCGATGTACGAACGACGCAGCCCAGTCCAAAACTTACCACATAACATATATTTTATCCGTGCAGGCCCACAAGCCCATTAGGCCCACGCGGCCCAGTCTGCCCAACATGGCCTAGAACAGCCTATGCTGTGTACGCGACATGACAAGCCTAACCATATTCCACCTAGTCGTTGATTTGACATAAGAGGGCCCACGAGCCCATTTGGACTATTCGGCCCATTCTGTGGCTCAAGTGACCTACTCTGGCCTAAGCCCACGAATTCGCGCATGGTGACCTTCCTTATTGTACGCCCACGTTTCATGAGCTCAGCTCACAACACGCTCGATCGCACGCTCGTGTGGCATTATATGCCATATTTTTGGCTTTTCGGCATTTTGCCTATCTACAATCATAGCAAAGAAAACAACACACACATTTTTGGCCTTTCAGCTGATTATCAAAACAAGGCATATTGTTACACACATATTTACAGCCTTAATACCTATTACCACTTACAGAGTATGGATAGACACTTGTTTGTGATAAGTGGCCAATCCCATGACGCTAAACCTAGATCCAATCATAACCCCACGTTAATCCTTTAATCATTAAAATTAACACCCTTACGTAGCACCTGATTCCAAAATGGTGCTGACTACTTACCTTGAATAGCAATCGATTCCTCTCTTTAACCACCGATCAAAGTCGCCTTCCAAAACTTGACAAAATCTGTATAGCATTTCTACGTTTTTAACTAAGACCATGAATGACAAAGATGAGAAACAAAAGAACAACAACTTACCACTACTTAGGAGTATTTGGCCTCCTAAGGTACACTATAGGATTTGAGTCCTACGAAAAATAGTCACACTCCTATTGGAAACGCTGGATGAAGATAGTGTTAAGGAGGAAACTTATATCGACAAAGAGAGAAAGAGGGAGAAGAGTAGCTGTGAACCTAAACAAAATCAATTACCTTACTCAAGTGTAGAGGGATTTGGCTCTAAACAGAAAGACAATAGGCTAGCCAAGAAAAATCGAATGAGTTACGAGGGAGAGGAGGCAAGTGCTATTTAGCTAAACCACAAAGAAGGAAAACGAAATTGAGAGAAGGAAGGAAAGAGGAGAAGAGACCAAAAGCTATTCGGTCACGCAAAACAATTAAGAGAGGAAGAGGGTGGAGAAGTTCAGTTTAGAAATGAAAGAAAAGAATAGCCACAAACACGTAAGAACAACTCCTATATTTAGCCTTTCAATTCTATACTAAAATGAAAAAGAGGTAGAAAGGTTGCATGATCAGTAAAATACCATAATTTGCGCGGAAGTACAGAGAAAAGAGGAAAAAAATAAAAATACAAAAAACCTGAAATGGCATAAAAGTATTCGGCACCCTAGGAAAAAAATGTCCTATGATCGAATTTGCACAATAGGGAGTTCAAATTTCGGCAAGCAACCCTTCCCATTTAAAATTCCCTGATTTTCTCCTTTAATTAAGCCACCAACCGAGTTTGAATTACAAACAAACTCCCAAACACTCCTCATCACTTAACCACTACAAAAGACAATCAATTGTGATATTTCTTCCACACATAAACTTTTATGTACAGTCTCGTAGCGGCTTCCACCCACAAGACCCAATGCTTCTAGGCCCAAAAATTTGAGGCGTTACAATTCACCCCTCTTTAAGGAAATTTGGTCCTCAAAATTTCCAACTAACAGGATAATTGTGTAACAACTACACCACTACGCTACCGCTGTGCACTCTCATCCAAATAACACCAATACACTTTTAACTTAATCTCGAAAGCTCTTATACCTAACCAAACATCTAACCACAGAAGCAAACATATATTTATCACACATGCATACAATTTCTATATCCAAACATCACATCCAAACAAAACACACCTGACTTAAAAGAAACTGTGCAATTCCAAACCTGATGCTCTTGAGATCCGCATCTGAGACGTGCTCTTGTCTTCCTCCGGCATTCACCCAGATGATATCTTTTAAAATGCTTGCAATTTAGAAAGTTCAGACGTGTCTTAACACGTTTCACAGAATAATGCTCCTGCTTCAACGAACTGTGATCTCTCTTCTTGTTACAATCCAAGCACTAGCCTGAAGTGTTTCACCATTCGCCTTAACTCTTGCCTCAAACACTTATTCCCGCACTTCCCTTACCAACCGGCTCAGTGCCTCTGTACCAAGCTCTGGGTTATCGCTACCCGAAGTTGGCAGACTTACCTTGACCTCCGTCTCCTGAACAATCTCATGTTCTGGGGAAACGGGCAGCTCCTCGCTACCTTTCTTGCCTTCGGAATCTATTACGGTACTGTTGCTCGCTTAAGAATCTACACTTCCAGAGCACACACATAATAAATACAAAAATCTAATTTGAAGTACAGTCTAATATCTAAAGAAACTTACAGATTTGGCGCCGGAGACTTGGTAACCTACATTTTCAGGAAAACATTCAAAAAACATTTTGAATACTCCAAATCTTTTCAAATCCTTTGAAACAATTCTTTCAAAAATTCAATTTTAAAATCTAATCCACAGCTGAGTTTTGTAACCTGGCTCTGATACCACTAAATATAACAGCCCAAACTCAACCTATATATTAGGCTCAAATCTAACGTGTCACATTGAAATGTTTTTCAATAACCATGTTTTCATTATAAAGTGATACATTGAAAAGTTATTAATTCTATACCCAAAATATCTTTTAAGTTGCAGAAACTAATTTTAAAAGTAACTGATTTGCAAAAGTGTGATGTTAAAAACTGAGTTACGAAATCGTTCCGAGAATGTTGAAGAAACGTAGTGTTGTTTAAAAACAGTTATAAATCAAACAGTTATAAATTGAAGTAAATAAAAAACTTTAAGTGGCCTTATTACAAAATTTGAAATTCCAAATAAAGTCCAAAGGCAGTCATGTGGCCATCTCCGAGTCCCTTGCAGCACTGATCCTCCTATTGCTGGGGATTACTTGCATAGTTAATAAACGAGGTGAGTTTATGAAAACTCAGTGTATAATCACCTTACTAGAGTAATAGTCAGTATACCGAAACAGAAATAGAAATAGTCTGGGCCAGAGCCCTTTAACAGTAACAGTACAGTCCTGTTCAGAGCATATGTGGGCTAAAGCCCATTACAATATCATTTGGGTCATAGCCCACAATAGAATCAATTAGACCTAGCCTAAACCAATAATAGAACAAGTGGGCCTAAGCCCAATACAGCAATAGATCCCATAAACAGATGTGCAATAGTATGACGATGCATCCCACCCTGATCCAGCCAACGCACCACTCGTACCAACCCTACACTTACGTGGGGATAAAATCGACCCACCCAGCCAGCACACCAATGTTAGCACCTGTTGCGGCACTAATCGAAATCGCAGCAAAACTGCTAGTATATATGTGGCTCTAAGCCTTTAGTAGCGATATTATAATTGGCACAAAGCCATAGGTAACTATATTATGTTTGGCACATAGCCATCAGCGACAGTAATATAATCGGCACACAGCCTTCGATAACTATGATCGACACAGAGTCATCAATAAGTATGTTAAGCACAGAGCCACCAGTAAATACGTTTGGCACAAAGCTATAGTCAAGATGGCACAGAGCCATTTTTAGGTCGACATAGAGCCATAATTAGATTAAGCGGCACTAAGCCGTCCATCAGTCCACAGTCGTCTTATGCGACCCGTGTGACCTTAACAGATCAATACTGGATCTACAGTCGTCTCGTACAACCCGTGCAATCCTATTAGAACTTCTTCCGTATCAATGTCCCAACACCATGCTATATGTCATGCATGTCATGCTCAATCATCACACGTGTATGCAAAATGGCCATGCTCAGTAACAATCATTTAAACATATATTAAAAGCATATTAGTCCTACAACCACCGTCAAGTCAGTTAAAACACAGTCATACGATCACAGTCAAATCGGTCAAATTCATAGTCTAAGTCGATCATTTACCTACAAGGGCAAAACAATCATTGTACCCTACAAGGGTACTTAAGTAATTTTACACTACAAGGGTATTTCGGTAAATTTATAAATCGAAGGTATTTTAGTAATTTTACAAGTCGGGGGTTTTCGATAATTTTACAAATTGAGGGTATTACGGTAATTTCACAAATCAGGGGTTTTAACAACCCAACTAAGGGTCCATTGTCTCCTCGAGCGACCTAAGTAACCTAAATAGACATAACGGTGCAAGTGGGCTTAGGCCCATTACTCGGCCCAAGTGGGCCCACACGCTCGTGTGGCCGCTTTAGCCCAAACTTAGATACGACTATGTGTACACCATAGCCTGGTTCATTAATAGTCACTTACAGCAGATTTTATCCATGTGGGCCCACGAGCCTTTTGGGCATACATGGCCCATTTCGACCCATCGAGGCCCAAAACAACCTAAGTCATGTGCGCGACATGACAAGTCTATCTACTTCACGCTTAACAGCAAAATTTACCCACGCAGGCCTACGGGCCCATTAGGACGATACGGCCAATTTAACCCAGAGCTATTCACGGCTGTATAAACGATGTAGCCCTATCCAAAACTAACCACATAACATACATCTTATTCATGTGGTCCCACAAGCCCATTGGGCCCACATGGCCCAGTCCGGCCAAACGTGGCCCAGAACTGCCTATGCTGTGTACGCGACATGATAAGCCCAACCATATTCCACCTAGCAGTTGATTTGGCACAAGCGGGCCTACGGGCCCACTGGGCCTATTCAGCCTATTTCGTGGCTCAAGTGGCCTACTACGGCCTAAGCCCACGAATTCGCGCATGGTGGCCTTCATATTCGTACGCTGACGTTCTATGAGCTCGATTCATGAAACGCGCGATCGTACCCTCATGTGGCATCATACGCCTTTTTTTTGGGTTTTCAGCATTTTGCCCATCTACAGTCACAGCAAAGTAAACAACAACACATTTTTGGCTTTTTAGCTGATTATCAAAACAAGGCATACGGTTACACACATATTTACGGCCTTTACACCTATTTTCGCTTATAGAGTACGGATACACTCCTGTTTGTGATAACTGAGCAAATCTCACGACACTAAACCTAGATTCAATCATAACCCCACGTTAGTCCTTTAATCGTTAAAATTAACACCCTTACATAGCACCTGATTTCAAAATGGTACTAATTGCCTACCTTGTGTAGCAACCGATTCCTCTCTTTAACCACCGATCAAATCCGCCTTCTAAAACTTGACAAAATCTATATAGTATTTTCACCTTGTTAACTAAGACTGTGAAAGACAAAGATTAGAAACAAAAGAACAACAACTTACCACTACTTAGGAGTATTCAGCCTCCTAAGGTACACTCTAGGATTTGAGTCCCATGAAAAATAGTCACACTCCTATCAGAAATGGCGGATGAAGATAGTGTTAAGGAGGAAAATTATATCGAAAAATATAAAAGAGGGAGAAGTGTAGTCGTGAACCCAAAAAAAAATAATTACCGTAGTTAAGTGTAGAGGGATTCGACTTTAAATAGAAAGATAATCGGCTAGCCAAGAAAAAATGAATGAGTGGCGAAGAAGAGGAGACAAGTGCTATTCGAGTAAACTACAAAGAAGGAAAACGCAATTGAGAGAAGGAAGAAAAGAGGAGAAGAGACCAAAAGCTATTTGGTCATGCAAAATAAATGAGAAAGGGAGAGCGTGGAGAAGTTCAGTTCAGAAATGAAAGAAAAGATTAGCCACAAACACGTAAGAACAACTCTTACATTCGACCTTTCAATTCTATACTAAAACGAAAAAGAGGTAGAAAGGTTGCACGAATGGAAAAATTCAATAATATGCACGATAATACAGAGAAAGGAGGAAAAAAACTGAAAACAAAGAAAACCCGAAATGGCACAAAAGAATTCGGCACTCTGGGTAAAAAAAGTCCTATGATCGAATTTGCACAATGGGGAGTTCAAATCTCAGCAACCAACCCTTCCCATTTCAAATTCCTTGATTTTCTCCTTGAATTAAGCCACCAACCGAGTTTGGATTACAATTAAACTCCTAAAATCTCCTAATCACTTAACCACTCCTGCAGACAATCAATTGTGATATTTCCACACATAAACTTTTATGTGCAGTCTTCCAGTGGCTCCCACGCACAAGGATCAATACTTCTAGGCCTAGAAATTCGGGGTGTTACAATTCACCCCTCCTTAAATAAATTCCGTCCTCGAAATTTCCAACTAACAGGGTTGTTGTGTAATAACTACACCACTACACTACCGCTGTGCACTCTCATCCAAATAACACCAATACACTTTTAGCTTAATCTTGAAAGCTCTTACACCTAACCAAACATCTAACCACAGAAGCAAACAGATATTTATCACACATGCATACAATTTCTATATCCAAACATCACATCCAAATAAAACACACCTGACTTAAAAGGAACTGTGCAATCCTAAACCCGATACTCCTTAGATCTGTATCTGAGACAGGCTCCTCTTTTCCTTCTGCATTCACACGAATGACGCCTTTTACAATGCTCGCAAGACAGAAAGTTTGGATGTGTCTTAACATGTTTCACAGAATGAGGCTCTTGCTTCAACGAGCTGCGATCTCTCTTCTTGTTACAATCCAAGCACCTATCCTGAAGTGTTTCACCATTTGCCTGAACTCTTGCCTCAAATACTTCTTCATGCACTTCCCTTATCAACCGAGTTAGTGTAACACCCCTATAACCCGTATCCATCGCCGAAATGGGTTATGAAGAGTTACCAATCCAAAACACTACATTTGTACATTCACATTTACATAAGTTCATTAGCAATTATATGCATAGCCAAACACAATCAAATATCAAAATTTAGACTTATACTGACATTCAAAAGTTACCATATTCACATGGCTTATATACAGCAACATCTCAAAATATCATTCACTTAAGTCTATTATATACATGCCATATGAATTCCAAAACATAATAGTTCCAAAACGATAGATAGTGTGACGAGTTGCTGACGATCCTCGAGCAAGTGACTGGAGTCAACAATCTATAAAACAGAAAAACATAACAAACGGAGTAAGCTTTTATAAGCTTAATAAGTTTTAAGCAATGCAAACAAATATACTCAATTATAAATCGATCATTCAATTTATCAAATAACATTTTCTAAGTATATAGCCATTTGGCCGAATATACACCAGCACATATTGTACATTTAGCATTTTTATTTTACTTGAATCTGAACTCATATAACATAGGTAAATCAAATACCATCACATAATTTCATATCTTGACCGGATGTATCATGATTATATATATAGTCATAACTCTTATTCACATATGCATCACAGTATACACTTATGGTTCATTTCAAATCAAACTCACATATAAGTACATGATACGTACCTGGGCAACTGAATGTAATGAATGTATTCAATTGTCGTTCTATCACGAAGCATCATAGTTTTAGACTGTTATCAAATCACTAGTAATTAGCCTGCTAGGTTTTAAACCCGAATTCATCACCGGCACGAAGCCTGCTAGACTTTAAGTCTGAATTCATTCACCGGCATTTCGCCTGCTAGGCTTGAAGCCCGATATTATTTACCGGCATTATAACCTACTAGGCTCGAGGCCCGATATTATTTCACCGGTATTATAGCCTGCTAGGCTTGAAGCCCGAATTCATCATACGATAATCAATTCACCAAGTTTCATACATATCAAATCATATGTTACTTGATTTCACATAGCACAAACACACTAATAATTTATTTCCTTCATTCGAATAAATGCACATATCACACACCTTATTATCATGTCATAATTCTCCTATTATACATTTTCATATTACATTCAATTATAAACTATGTTTGATTACTCAAAACTTACCTCGAATATTTTCAACAGTCGCAGATCGACTATTCAGTTACTTTAGCATTTCCTTTATCCAAATTTGCCCCTCTATGCTCTTGAGCTAAAATCAACAAATTTAACTTCTCAATCAAACACATATATACGGCAACCATATACATTTCAAAAGCTAATTGATTCGCATCATTTGTCCACTTAAGTCTATCACCATTTCAATTTCAATTTCATGTACTTTGTAATTCACATTTGAACACTCAATTATACCTTAACTTATCCATTTCTTTCATTTAAACAACCCACATAACTCATTCATTCATGAACATATTCGGCACTATGCATCTTTACAAATATTTCATTTAAACAATTTTGGCCACCTTAAAATCCATTCATGCCCTCACAATTTAAATAGATTCACTACTCCACAATCGGTCAATTAATTATACAATTATCCATAGTCGAATACCAATCAAGTAGATATTTGTTCACATTTCTTTAACACATATTTATCAACTAGTCTATGTATTAGCTTTTAGCATATTCAGTCATTAGAGCAACCTATTTAATTTTCATGCATTCTTTTCTAAGGTTACCAAGACCATCCTATGATTAAATATATACATCATCTTTCATAATACACGAAATTCCTATTAAAACTCTCATACATATACATTTGGCCTAATTTACTTCACAACTATACCCCTAGGCTGAATATTCACAAAGTTCTCAAAACATAATTTACTCAACTTCCAATCCAAGTTATCTAAATAGACCATCTATACATAAGTACCAAGCCTCAAACTTAATTTATAACTATCTAAATCATTTAAAACATCCAACACCAAATTTTCTTTGTATTTCATACTATAGTCGAATGCCCATTCCAAGCAATTGAGCCACACATAGTTCAAATTTCAAAATTTAAACTTATAAACTTACAATCACATGGATTTTAACATTATAGTCCATCAAACTTTCATTCATCAATTTCTATCATCAAATACAAATTTTTGAAATTTCCTATCATGACCGAATGCACAATTAACCAACATTTAACAAATTAATTCATGGGTTTAAAGTAGAACCAAGAGAGGAACTCAAAAACATGAATTTTCAACCAAACTACCATGAACTTACCTTGAATTTATCTCCCCAAATGGCCGAATATTCAAGAGCTTCTCTTCTTCTTTTTGTTTTCTTTAGTTTCGGCTAAGTGATAAAATAAAGCTCAACTTTGTTTTTATCACCTCATTTTATGTTATAAAATAACATATATTATTTTATACCATAATTTATGTTTATAATTTATTATTATATAAAGCACATGATGCATTGAACCAACCCCACTACCGTACACTTAAATAAAGTGGTAAAATAGACATGCAAATCCTCTACTTTAATAATTTACAAAATTAATCACTTGGACATTCACCTACCACATTTTCAAAGTTCTCAAACAAGTCCTTTTTAGCTAATTCCACATTCAAATGACAAAATTAAGACACGATACTTTCACCCATGAAACTTCACATATAATAAACATAGAAAAGAGCATTTAAATAATTTTTTGACTCGGTTTTGTGGTCCCGAAACCACTTTCTGACTAGGGTCAAATAAGGGCTGTCACAGTCAGTGCCTCTGTAACAAGCTCCGGGTTATCGTTACCCAAAGTTTGCGGAGTTACCTTGACCTTTGTCTCCTGAACAATCTCATGTTCTAGGTAAAGAGGCAACTTCTCGCGACCTTGCTTACCTTCGGAATCCATTACGGTACTGTTGATTTCTTAAAAATCTACACTTTCAGAGCACACACAGAATAAATACAAAAATCTAAATTTAAGTACAGTCTAATATCTAAAGAAACTTGGATTCGGCGCCGGAGACTCAATAACCCACACTTTCAGAAAACATTCAGAAAACATCTTGAATACTCCAAATCTTTTCAAATCCTTTGAAACAATTCTTTCAGAAATTCAATTTTAAAACCAAAGCCACAGTCGAGATCTGTAACCTGGCTCTGATACCACTAAATGCAATACTTCAAACCCGACCTAAAAGTTAAGCCGGAATCTGACGTGTCACATTGAAGTGTTTTTCGAAAACTATGTTTTCATTATAAAGTTGTACATTGAAAAGTTATTAATTCTATACCCAAAATTTCTTTTAAGTTGCGGAAGCTAATTTTAAAAGTAACTGATTTACGAAAGCGTGATGTTAACAACTACACCATTACGCTACCGCTGCGTACTCTCATCCAAATAACACCAATACATTATTAGCTTAATCTCGAAAGCTCTTACACCTAACCAAACATCTAACCACAGAAGCAAACAGATATTTATCACACATACATAGAATTCTATATCCAAACATCACATTGAAACAAAACACACCTGACTTAAAAGAATTTGTGCAATCCCAAACCCGATGCTCCTTAGATCCGCATCTGAGACGTGCTCTTGTCTTCCTCCGGATTCACCCAGATGACGCCTTTTACAATGCTTGCAATTCAAAAAGTTCAGACGCTTCTTAACACATTTCATAGAATAAGGCTCCTACTTCAACGGACTGCGATCTCTCTTCTTGTTACAATCCAATCACTAGCCTGAAGTGTTTTACCATTCACCTTAACTCTTGCCTCAAACACTTCTTCCCGCACTTCCCTTACCAACCGGGTCACTGCCTCTGTACCAAGCTCTGGGTTATCGCTACCCGAAGTTGGTGGACTTACCTTGATCTCCGTCTCTTGAACAATCTCATGTTCCGGGGAAACGGGCAGCTCCTCGTAACCTTTCTTGCCTTTGGAATCCATTACGGTACTGTTGCTCGCTTAAGAATCTACACTTCCAGAGCACACACATAATAAATACAAAAATCTAATTTTAAGTAAAGTATAATATCTAAAGAAACTTACGGATTCGGCGCTAGAGACTTGGTAACCCACATTTTCAGGAAAACATTCAAAAAACATTTTGAATACTCAGAAATGAAAGAAAAGAATAGCCACAAACACGTAAGAACAACTCCTATATTCAACCTTTCAATTCTATACTAAAACGACAAAGAGGTAGAAAGGTTGCACGATTGGTAAAATACCATAATATGCACAAAAGTACAGAGAAGAGAGGAAAAAAATGAACACAAAGAAAACCCGAAATGGCACAAAAGAATTCAGCACCCCAGGAAAAAACGTCCTATGACCGAATTTGCATAATGGGGAGTTCAAATTTCGGCAACCAACCTTTCCCATTTCAAATTCCCTGATTTTCTTCTTGAATTAAGCCACCAACCGAGTTTGAATTACAAACAAACTCCCAAACACTCTTAATCACTTAACCACTACAACAGGCAATCAATTGTGATATTTCTTCCACACATAAACCTTTATGTGCAGTCTCCTAGCGGCTTCCACCCACAAGGCCCAATACTTCTAGGCCCAAAAATTCGAGGCATTATAATTCACCCCTCATTAAGGAAATTTGGTCCCCAAAATTTCCAACTAACAGGGTAGTTGTGTAACAACTACACCACTATGCTACCACTGCGCACTCTCATCCAAATAATACCAATACACATTTAACTTAATTTCGAAAGCTCTTACACCTAACCAAACATCTAACCACAGAAGCAAACAGATATTTATGACACATGCATACAATTTTTATATCCAAACATCACATCCAAACAAAACACACCTGACTTAAAAGAAACCGTGCAATCTCAAACCCGATGCTCCTTAGATCCGTATTGAGACATGCTCTTGTCTTCCTCCGACATTCACCCAGATACGCCTTTTACAACGCTTGCAATTCAGAAAGTTTAGACGTGTCTTAATACGTTTCACAGAATAAGGCTCCTACTTGAACGGATTGCGATCTCTCTTCTTGTTACAATCCAAGCACTAGCCTGAACTATTTCACCATTCGCCTTAACTCTTGCCTCAAACACTTCTTCCCGCACCTCCCTTACCAACTGGGTCAGAGCCTCTGTACCAAGCTCCAGGTTATTGCTGCCCGAATTTAACAGATTTACCTTGACCTCTGTCTCGTAAACAATCTCATGTTCCAGGCAAACGGGCAGCTCCTCGCGATCTTTCTTGCCTTCGGAATCCATTACGGTACTGTTGCTTACCTAAGAATCTACACTTCCAGAGCACACACATAATAAATACAAAAATCTAATTTTAAGTACAGTCTACTATCTAAAGAAACTTACAGATTCAGCACCGGAGACTTGGTAACCCACATTTTCAGGAAAAAACATTCAAAAAACATTTTGAATACTCCAAATCTTTTCAAATCCTTTGAAACAATTCTTTCAAAAATTCAATTTAAAATCTAATCCACAACCGAGTTTCGCAACTTGGCTCTGATACCAGTAAATGTAACACTACAAACTCGACTTAGATATTAGGCCCAAATTTGATGTGTCACATTGAAGTGTTTTTCAAAAACCATGTTTTCATTATAAAGTGGTACATTGAAAAGTTATTAATTCTATACCCAAAATTTCTTTTAAGTTGCAAAAACTAATTTTAAAAGTAACTAATTTACGAAAGCGTGATGTTAAAAACTAAGTTCCAAAATCGTTCCGAGAATGTTGCAGAAACGTAGTGTTCTTTAAAAACAGTTATAAATCAAAGTAAATAAAACCCAAAGTTAAAATCCAGAATCTTTAAGAGGCCTTATTACAAAATTTGAAATCCCAAATAAAGTCCAAAGGCAGTCGTGTGGCTATCTCCGAGTCCCTCGCAGCACCAATCCTCCTATTGCTGCGGATTACTTGCATAGTTGATAAACGGGGTGAGTTTAGGAAAATTCAGTGTGTAATCCCCTTACTAGAGTAATAGTCAGTATACTGAAACAGAAATAGAAATAGTTTGGGCTAGAGCCCTTTAACAGTAACAGTACAGTCCCGTTCAGAGCATACGTGGGCCAAAGCCCATTACAATATCATTTGGGTCATAGCCCACAACAGAATCAATTGGACCTAGCCCAAACCAACAACAGAACAAGTGGGCCTAATCCCAATACAGCAACAGATCTCATAAACGGATATACAACAGTATGACGATGCATCCCACCCCAATCCAGCCAACACACCACCTGTACCAACCCTACACTTACGTGGGGATAAAATCGACCTACCTAGCCAGCACATCAATGTCAGCACCAGTTGCAGAACTAACCGAAATCGTAGCAGAACTGCTAGTATATATGTGGCTCTAAGCCTTTAGTAGTAATATTATATTTGGCACAAAGCCATTGGTAACTGTATTATGTTTGGCACATAGCCATCAACGACTGTAATATAATCGACACATAGCCTTCGGTAAATATGATCGACACAGAGTCATCAATAATTATGTTAAGCACAGAGCCACGGGTAAATACATTTGGCACAAATCTATAGTCAAGATGGCACAAAGCCATTTTTAGGTGCACAAAGCCATTTTTAGGTTGGCATAAAGCCATAATCAGATTAAGCGGCACTAAGTCGTCCATCGGTCCACAGTCGTCTCGTGCGACCCCTGTGACCTTAGCAGATCAATACTGGATCTACAGTTGTCTCATGCAACCTATGCAATCCTATCAGAATTTCCTCCATATCAATGTCCCAACACCGTGCTATATGTCGTGTATATCATGCTAAATCATCACACGTGTATGCAAAATGGCCATGCTCAGTAACAATCATTTAAACATATATTAAAAGCATATTAGTCGTACAACCACCGTCAAGTCAGTTAAAACACAATTATACAATTACAGTCAAATCGGCCAAATTCATAGTCTAAGTCGATCATTTACCCACAAGGGCAAAACAATCATTTTACCCTACAAGGGTACTTAGGTAATTTTACACTACAAGGGTATTTCAGTAAATTTATAAATCGAGGGTATTTCAGTAATTTTACAAGTCAGGGGTGTTTCGATAATTTCACAAATTAAGAGTATTATGGTAATTTCACAAATCAAGGGTTTTAACAACCCAACTGAGGGTCCATTGTCGCCACGAGCAACTTAAGTAACCTAAACAGACATAACGATGCAAGCGGGCCTAGGCCCATTACTCGGCCCAAGTGGGCCTCCATGCTCGTGCGGCCCTTTTAGCCCAAACTTAGATACGCCTATGTGTACACCATAGCCTAGTTCATTAATAGTCACCACAGATTTTATCCGTGTGGGCCCACGAGCCCTTTGGCCCCACATGGCCCATTTTGACCCATTGAAGCCCAAAACAACTTAAGTCATGTGCGCGACATGACAAGTCTATCTACTTCCCGCTTAACAGCGAAATTTACCCACGCGGCCCTACGGACCCATTAGGCCCATACGACCAATTTAACCTAGAGCTATTCACGGTTGTACAAAAGATGTAGCCCTATCCAAAACTTACCACATAACCTACATTTTATCCGTGTGGTCCCACATGCCCATTGGGCCCATATGGCCTAGTCCGGCCCAACGTGGCCCAGAACTGCCTATGCTGTCTACGCGACATGTCAAGCCCAACCTTATTCCACCTAGCAGTTGATTTGGCACAAGCGGGCCTACGGGCCCATTTGGCCTGTTCAGCCTAATTCATGGCTCAAGTGGCCTACTACGGCCTAAGCCTACGAATTCGTCCATGTGGCCTTTCTCATCGTATGCCCATGTTCTGTGAGCTCGATTCACCACACACGCGATCGTACACTCTTGTGGCATCATACACCATATTTTTGGCTTTTCAGCATTTTGCCCAGCCCATCTACAGTCACAGCAGAGTAAACAACACACACATTTTTGGCTTTTCAGCCGATTATCAAAACAAGGCATACGGTTACACACATATTTACGGCCTTTACACCTATTACCTCTTACAGAGTATGGATACACACCTATTTCTGATAAGTGAGCAAATCCCACGACACTAAACCTAGATTCAATCATAACCCCACGTTAGTCATTTAATCATTAAAATTAACACCCTTACATAGCACCTGATTCCAAAATGGTACTAATTGCCTACCTTGAATAGCAATTGATTCCTCTCTTAAACCACTGATCAAAGCCACCTTCCAAAACTTAACAAAGTTGTATAGCATTTCCACCTTTTTAACTAAGACCATGAAAGACAAAGATTAGAAACAAGAGAACAACAACTTACCACTACTTAGGAGTATTCGGTCTCCTAAGCTACACTCTAGATTTGAGTCCCACAAAAAATAATCACACTCCTATCGAAAATGGTGGATGAAGATAGTGTTAAGGAGGAAACTTATATCGACGAAGAGAGAAAGAGGAGAAGAGTAGTCGTGAACCCAAACAAAATCAATTACCTTACTCAAGTGTAGAGGGATTCGGCTCTAAACAGAAAGACAATCGACTAGCCAAGAAAAACTGAATGAGTGGCGAGGGAGAGGAGGCAAGTGCTATTCGACTACACCATAAAGAAGGAAAAATGCAATTGAGAGAAGGAAGAAAAGAGGAGAATAGACCAAAATCTATTTGGTCATGCAAAACAAATGAGAGAGGGAGAGGGTGGAGAAGTTCGGTTCAGAAATGAAAGAAAAGAATAGCCACAAACACGTAAGAACAACTCCTATATTCGACCTTTCATCTCTATACTAAAACGACAAAGAGGTAGAAAGGTTGCACGAATGGTAAAATTCAATAATATGCACGACAATACAGAGAAATGAGGAAAAAAACTGAAAACAAAGAAAATCCGAAATGGCACAAAAGAATTCAGCACTCTGGGGAAAAAAGTCCGATGACCGAATTTGCATAATAGGGAGTTCCAATTTCAGCAACCAACCCTTCCCATTTCAAATTCCCTGATTTTTTCCTTGAATTAAGCCACCAACTGAGTTTGAATTACAAATAAATTCCCAAACACTCCTAATCAATTAACCACTATTGCAGACAATCAATTGTGATATTTCTTCCACACATAAACTTTTATGTGCAGTCTCCTAGCGGGTCCCACGCATAAGGCCCAATACTTTAGGCCAAAAAATTCGGGGCGTTACACCCCTCCTTAAGGAAATTTGGTCCTTAAAATTTCCAACTAACAGGGTAGTTGTGTAAAAACTACACCATTACGCTACCACTGCGCATTCTTATCCAAATAACACCAATACACGTTTAGCTTAATCTCAAAACCTCTTACACCTAACCAAACATCTAACCACAGAAGCAAACAGATATTTATCACACATGCATACAATTTCTATATCCAAACATCACATCCAAATAAAACACACATGACTTAAAAGGAACTGTGCAATCCTAAACCCGATACTCCTTAGATTTGTATCTGAGACAGGCTCCTCTTTTCCTCCGGCATTCACACGAATGACGCCTTTTACAATGCTCGCAAGACAGAAAGTTTGGACGTGTCTTAACATGTTTCACAGAATGAGGCTCTTGCTTCAACGAGTTGCGATCTCTCTTCTTGTTACAATCCAAGCACCTATCCTGAAGTGTTTCACCATTTGCCTTAACTCTTGCCTCAAATACTTCTTCATGCACTTCCCTTATCAACCGAGTTAGTGTAACACCCCTATAACCCGTATCCATCGCCGAAATGGGTTATGAAGAGTTACCAATCCAAAACACTACATTTGTACATTCACATTTACATAAGTTCATTAGCAATTATATGCATAGCCAAACACAATCAAATATCAAAATTTAGACTTATACTGACATTCAAAAGTTACCATATTCACATGGCTTATATACAGCAACATCTCAAAATATCATTCACTTAAGTCTATTATATACATGCCATATGAATTCCAAAACATAATAGTTCCAAAACGATAGATAGTGTGACGAGTTGCTGACGATCCTCGAGCAAGTGACTGGAGTCAACAATCTATAAAACAGAAAAACATAACAAACGGAGTAAGCTTTTATAAGCTTAATAAGTTTTAAGCAATGCAAACAAATATACTCAATTATAAATCGATCATTCAATTTATCAAATAACATTTTCTAAGTATATAGCCATTTGGCCGAATATACACCAGCACATATTGTACATTTAGCATTTTTATTTTACTTGAATCTGAACTCATATAACATAGGTAAATCAAATACCATCACATAATTTCATATCTTGACCGGATGTATCATGATTATATATATAGTCATAACTCTTATTCACATATGCATCACAGTATACACTTATGGTTCATTTCAAATCAAACTCACATATAAGTACATGATACGTACCTGGGCAACTGAATGTAATGAATGTATTCAATTGTCGTTCTATCACGAAGCATCATAGTTTTAGACTGTTATCAAATCACCAGTAATTAGCCTGCTAGGTTTTAAACCCGAATTCATCACCGGCACGAAGCCTGCTAGACTTTAAGTCTGAATTCATTCACCGGCATTTCGCCTGCTAGGCTTGAAGCCCGATATTATTTACCGGCATTATAACCTACCAGGCTCGAGGCCCGATATTATTTCACCGGTATTATAGCCTGCTAGGCTTGAAGCCCGAATTCATCATACGATAATCAATTCACCAAGTTTCATACATATCAAATCATATGTTACTTGATTTCACATAGCACAAACACACTAATAATTTATTTCCTTCATTCGAATAAATGCACATATCACACACCTTATTATCATGTCATAATTCTCCTATTATACATTTTTCATATTACATTCAATTATAAACTATGTTTGATTACTCAAAACTTACCTCGAATATTTTCAACAGTCGCGGATCGACTATTCAGTTACTTTAGCATTTCCTTTATCCAAATTTGCCCCTCTATGCTCTTGAGCTAAAATCAACAAATTTAACTTCTCAATCAAACACATATATACGGCAACCATATACATTTCAAAAGCTAATTGATTCGCATCATTTGTCCACTTAAGTCTATCACCATATACATCCAAATAAAACACACTTGACTTAAAAGAAACTCTGCAATCCTAAACATGATACTCCTTAGATCTGTATCTGAGACATGCTCTTGTTTTCCTCTGGCATTCACCCAAATGACGCCTTTAACAATGCTTGCAAGTCAGAAATTTTGGACGTGTCTTAACACGATTCACAGAATGAGGCTCTCGCTTCAACGGGCTGCGATCTCTCTTCTTGTTGCAATCCAAGCACCTAGCCTGAAGTGTTTTACCATTCGCCTTAACTCTTGCCTCAAACACTTCTTCCAGCACTTCCCTTACCAACCGAGTCAGTGCCTCTGTAACAAGCTCCGGGTTATCACTACCCAAAGTTGGCAGAATTACCTTGATCTTCGTCTCCTGAACAATCTCATGTTCTGGGAAACGAGCAACTCCTCGCGACCTTGCTTGCCTTCGGACTCCATGACGGTATTGTTGCTTCCTTAAAAATCTATACTTTCAGAGCACACTCAGAATAAATAAAAAAATCTAATTTTATGTACAGTCTAATATCTAAAGAAACTTGGATTCGGCGCCGGAGACTCGGTAACCCACACTTTCAGGAAAACATTCAGAAAACATTCTGAATACTTCAAATCTTTTCAAATCCTTTGCAACAATTCTTTCAGAAATTCAATTTTAAAACCGAAGCAACAGTCGAGTTTTACAACCTGGCTCTGATACCACTAAAGGCAATACCTCAAACTCGACTTAAAAGTAAGGCCCAAATCTGACGTGTCACATTGAAGTTTTTTTCGAAAACTATGTTTTCATTATAAAGTGGTACATTGAAAAGTTATTAATTCTATACCCAAAATTTTTTTTAATGTTGTAGAAGCTAATTTTAAAAGTAACTGATTTACGAAAGCGTGATGTTAACAATTGCACCACTACGCTACCACTGCGCACTCTCACACAAATAACACCAATACACTTTTAGCTTAATCTCAAAACCTCTTACACCTAACCAAACATCTAACCACAAAAGCAAACAGATATTTATCACACATGCATACAATTTCTATATCCAAACATCACATCCAAATAAAACACACCTGACTTAAAAGGAACTGTGCAATCCTAAACTCGATACTCCTTCGATCTGTATTTGAGACATGCTCCTGTTTTCCTCCGGCATTCACCCGAATGACACCTTTTACAATGCTCACAAGTTAGAAAGTTTGGACGTGTCTTAACGCGTTTCACAGAATGAGGCTCCTACTTCAACGGGATGTGATCTCTCTTCTTGTTACAATCTAAGCACCTAGCCTGAAGTGTTTCACCATTCGCCTTAACTCTTGCCTCAAACACTTCTTCCAGCACTTCCCTTACCAACCGAGTCAGTGCCTCTGTAACAAGCTCTGGGTTATCACTACCCAAATTTGGCGGAATTACCTTGACCTTCGTCTCCTGAACAATCTCATGTTCTAGGGAAACGGGCAACTCTTCGCGACCTTGCTTGTCTTCGGACTCTATGACGGTATTGTTGCTTCCTTACAAATCTACACTTTCAGAGCACACATAGAATAAATACAAAAATCTAATTTTATGTACAGTCTAATATCTAAAGAAACTTGGATTCGGAGCCGGAGACTCGGTAACCCACACTTTCAAGAAAACATTCAGAAAACATTCTGAATACTCCAGATCTTTTCAAATCCTTTGCAACAATTCTTTCAAAAATTCAATTTTAAAACCCAAGCCACAGTCGAGTTTTGTAACCTGGCTCTGATACCACTAAAGGTAATACCTCAAACCCGACCTAAAAGTTAGGCCCAAATCTGACGTGTCACATTTAAGTTTTTTTCGAAAACTATATTTTCATTATAAAGTGGTACATTGAAAAGTTATTAATTCTATACCCAAAATTTCTTTTAAGTTGTAGAAGCTAATTTTAAAAGTAACTGATTTACGAAAGCGTGATGTTAACAACTACACCACTACGCTACCGCTGCGCACTCTCATACAAATAACACCAATACACTTTTAGCTTAATCTCAAAACCTCTTACACCTAACCAAACATCTAACCACAAAATCAATCAGATATTTATCACACATGCATACAATTTCTATATCCAAACATCACATCCAAATAAAACACACCTGACTTAAAAGGAACTGTGCAATCCTAAACTCGATACTCCTTAGATCTGTATTTAAGACATGCTCCTGTTTTCCTCCGGCATTAACCCGAATGACACCTTTTACAATGCTCGCAAGTTAGAAAGTTTGGACATGTAACGCGTTTCACAGAATGAGGCTCCTACTTTAACGGGATGTGATCTCTCTTCTTGTTACAATCTAAGCACCTAGCCTGAAGTGTTTCATCATTCGCCTTAACTCTTGCCTCAAACACTTCTTCCAGCACTTCCCTTACCAACCGAGTCAGTGCCTCTGTAACAAGCTCTGGGTTATCACTACCCAAAGTTGGCGGAATTACCTTGACATTCGTCTCCTGAACAATCTCATGTTCTAGGGAAACGGGCAAGTCCTCGCGACCTTGCTTGCCTTTGGACTCCATGACGGTATTGTTGCTTCCTTAAAAATCTACACTTTCATAGCATACATAGAATAAATACAAAAATCTAATTTTATGTACAGTCTATTATCTAAAGAAACTTGGATTCGGCACCGGAGACTCGGTAACCCACACTTTCAGGAAAACATTCAGAATACATTTTGAATACTCCAAATCTTTTCAAATTCTTTGAAACAATTCTTTCAGAAATTCAATTTTAAAACCCAAGCCACAGTCGAGTTTTGTAACCCGGCTCTAATACCACTAAATAGAATGCCTCAAACCCGACCTAAAAGTTAGGCCCAAATCTGCAGTGTCACATTGAAGTGTTTTTCGAAAACTATGTTTTCATTATAAAGTGGTACATTGAAAAGTTATTAATTCTATACCCAAAATTTCTTTTAGGTTGCGGAAGCTAATTTTAAAAGTAACTGATTTACGAAAGCGTGATGTTACCAACTACACCACTATGCTACCGCTGCGCACTCTCATCTAAATAACACCAATACACTTTTATCTTAATCTCAAAACCTCTTACAACTAACCAAACATCTAACCACAAAAGCAAACAGATATTTATCACACATGCATACAATTTCTATATCCAAACATCACATCCAAATAAAACATACCTGACTTAAAAGGAATTGTGCAATCCTAAACCTGATACTCCTTAGATCTATATCTGAGACATGCTTTTGTTTTCCTCTGGCATTCACCCGAATGACGCCTTTTACAATGCTCGTAAGTTAGAAAGTTTGGATGTGTCTTAACAGGTTTCACAGAATGAGGCTCCTGCTTCAACGGGTTGCGCTCTCTCTTCTTGTTACAATCCAAGCACCTAGCCTGAAGTGTTTCACCATTCGCCTTAACTCTTGCCTCAAACACTTCTTCCCGCACTTCCCTTACCAACTGAGTCAGTGCCTCTATACCAAGCTCCGAGTTATCACTACTCGAAGTTGGCGGACTTACCTTGACCTCCGTCTCCTGAACAATCTCATGTTCCGGGGAAACGGGTAGCTCCTCGCGACCTTTCTTGCCTTCGGAATCCATTACGGTACTGTTGCTTGCTTAAGAATCTACACTTCCAGAGCACACACATAATAAATACAAAAATCTAATTTTAAGTACAGTCTAATATCTAAAGAAACTTACAGATTCAGTGCCGGAGACTTGGTAACACACATTTTCAGGAAAACATTCAAAAAACATTTTGAATACTCCAAATCTTTTCAAATCCTTTGAAACAATTCTTTCAGAAATTCAATTTTAAAATCCAATACCTGGTTCTAATACCACTAAATGTAACACCCCAAACCCGACCTAGATATTAGGCCCGAATCTGACGTGTCACATTGAAGTGTTTTTCAAAAACCATGTTTTCATTATAAAGTGGTACATTGAAAAGTTATGAATTCTATACCCAAAATTTCTTTTAAGTTGAGGAAGCTTTTTAAAAGTAACTGATTTACGAAAGCATGATGTTAAAAACTAAGTTGCGAAACCATTCCGAGAATGTTGTGGAAACGTAGTTTAGTTTAAAAATAGTTTTAAACCGAAGTAAATAAAATCCAAGTTAAAATCTAGAAACTTTAAGAGGCCTTATTACTAAAGTTGAAAACCCAATATGGAATCTAAAACATAAATAAAGTCCAAAGGTAGTTGTGTGGCCATCTCTGAGTCCCTCGCAGCACCGATCCTCCTAATGCTGGGGATTACCTGCACAGTTAATAAATGGGGTGAGTTTTTGAAAACTCAGTGTGTAATCCCCTTACTAGAGTAACAGTCAGTATACTGAAATAGAAACAGAAATAGACTGGGCCAGAGCCCTTTAAAAGTAACAGTATAGTCCCATTCGGAGCATACGTGGGCCAAAGCCCATTACAATATCATTTGGGTCACAGCCCACAACAGAATCAATTGGGCCTAGCCCAAACCAATAACAAAATAAGTGGGCCTAAGCCCAATACAGCGACAGATCTCATAAACAGATATGCAATAGTATAAGGATGCATCCCACCCCGATCTTGCCAACACACTACCCGTACCAACCCTACACTTACGTGGGGATAAAATCGACCCACCCAGCCAGCACACCAATGTCATCACCAGTTGCAGCACTAACCGAAATCGCAACAAAGCTGCTAGTATATATGTGACTCTAAGCCTTTAGTAGCTGTATTATATTTGGCACAAAGCCATCGGTAACTATATTATGTTTGGCACATAGCCATCAGCGACGGTAATATAATCGGCACACAGCCTTGGGTAAATATGATCGACACAGAGTCATCAATAATTATAATAGGCACATTGCCACTAGTAAATACGTTTGGCACAAAACCATAGTCAAGATGACACAGATTCATTTTTAGGTTGGCATAGAGCCATAATCAGATTAAGCGGCACTAAGCCGTACATCAGTCCACAGTCGTCTCGTACGACCCGTGTGACCTTAACAGATCAATACTGGATCCACAGTCGTCTCGTGCGACCCGTGCGATCCTATCAAAACTTCCTCCGTATCAATGTCCCAACCCCATGCAATATGTCGTATATGTCATGCTCAATCATCACACGTGTATGCAAAATGCCCATGCTCAGTAACAATCATTTAAATATATATTAAAAGCATATCAGTCGTACAACCACTGTTAAGTCAGTTAAAACACAATCATAGGATCACAGTCAAACCGGTCAAATGCATAGTCTAAGTCAGTCATGTGACAGCCTAAAATTGACCCTAGTCGGGAAGTGGTTTCGGGACTGCTAAACCGAGTCACCGAAAGGTTTGAATGTGATGTTTATTGTCTAGAATATGTAATCATGAATGTGTGAAAATTTCAAGCTTCGATTTAGTCGATTGCATGTGAATTTAGTCAATAGGACTTATATGAGAAAATTTTAAAATGTGATAGGTCAATGCATGAGGACCTATTAGTGCATGTGGAAGAAAAAGGGGACTTGCATGTCAAATTCCCCCTCCCTAATATGTAGTGGCCGGCCATGCTATGGGTGGAAACATGTCACCAACATGTTGTGTTAGTGATGTATGGTAAGGAAAATAAAATAATAAGCATGATAATTAAATAATGAAAGGAAGGGTGATGAAAAAAAAAAGAAAAAAAATAATAATGGTCTCATGCATACACCCCATTGCCGTGAGCTAAAGGAAGGAAAAGAAAGGTTTTGTTCATCCTTTTTCAACCTCTTTTGACCGAAAATCCTAAGCAAGAGGATTAGGAGGAAGTTTGGCCATGCATGTAACTAGATTGAGGTATGTTTAATGTTATTCTTTGAGATTTATGTATATTTTAAGTTGTAAGTTCAAAATCTACCTAGCCATGGTTCAAACTTTGTTAAATGATGGAGATGACATTCGGCCATGAATGTTACGTTCTTGGTTGGTATTTTGATGTCTTTGGTGATGAGGTAAGGAGATGGTTGACTTTAGGTGTTTAATAAAAGGGTTTGGATGTGAGAGTGTGTGAGAAGTAGAAATGAGGAGTCTTAGCAACTCCATGAAGGTTCGGCCATGGTAGTTTGAGGATTAGAGATTTTATTTCTTGTTAAAAATTTGATGAATCCTAGTGTGTGAAGTGTTTGAACCAACTAAGGATTAATAGATGCATGGGTACAAAGTAGGAAGAATCGGCTACTATGGTTGACACCAATGCCGAATGTAAAGATGTTATAGTAAATAATGTATGTGATTTGAGTTGATAATGTGAAAAAGGATAATTAGATGTATTATAAATGATATAAAGATTTTAGAAATTATTTTGGTTAGGTGTGTGTATGATTAAGTATATTCGGCAATATACTTAAAGTGAGTACTTGATATTATATGGGAGTATGTATATTCGGCCACATGAGTAAATATATATATGATGTTAAATTTGATTATGTATAATGGGCATTAAGATGTGGAACTTAAGAAATGTAATCATATGTGGAATTATATGATGTTATAGTTGACATTGTACACACATACATCCATTCGGCCATCAACATGAGTAATTAGTGAGGATGGTTGCCGAATATACAAACATACATAAGCATGTGTAATTGAATTATGAATGTTTAACAAGATGGTTAAACTAGTGAATTATTGATTAAGCTCAAGGAGCTAAAGGAGGAAAATCAAGCAAAGGCAAAGAAAAGATCACTGAGTAGCCGAGTTGGAACCGTCTTACCCAACACAAGGTAAGTCATTAAGCATGTAGTTGGTATTATTTCAAATGGTCATAATGTTTATGTATTGATGCTGAATGGAATGAATAAATATACATATATATATGCATGTACGTATGTGATGATGAAATTGTTGAATGAAAAGAAAAGAGGTAAGATGTATTGAGTTGTTGATCTCGGCACTAAACGTGCGGGTATAACCATTTATGACCATGAGATTGGCGCTAAGTGCGCGGGATTAAATTGTACAGCACTAAGTGTGCGATTTGACTATGTTGCACTAAGTGTGCGAAATGAATATGATGCACTAAGTGTGCGAATTGACCATGCGGCACTAAGTGTGCGAGTTTGACTATGTAGCACTAAGTGTGCGATTTGATTACGTAGCACTAAGTGTGCGAGTTGATTATATAGCACTGAGTGTGCGGACTCAATATACATTCGTGAATCATTATGGACACTATGTGTGCGACACTATTGAGTCGATCGCGGACAGCGGATCGGGTAAGTGTCTTGAGTACATGGCTAATAGGTGCTATGCTTATACTTGGTGTTGAGCTCGGTAAGTTTGAACCTATGTGATAAATATACTTGAAGTCACGTACATAAAATTTATCGTAGGATGGGTGAAAGGCCGTTTAGTCGTTTGATTGTAACGAAAATAAATTGATTTATTAAAATGCTTCAATGTCCTATTGATGAGTATATGGAATGTGAATGCATGAATTGATATGAAACTGAATCGATAGGTTGGAGGAACTATGGTATGGTTCGGTATGGATGGAGTAAATTGTCTCGTTCCATTTTGTTTCCTCTTGTGATAATGTTATTGATGGATGGTAGTGCATTGCTTATGACTTACTGAGTTATAAACTCACTCGGTGTTTCCTTGTCACCCATTATAGGTTGCTTGGACTCATCTATTTTTTGCGGGGTCAGGCCGTCATCGAAGTCATCACACCGGATAGCAAGTTTTGGTACTTTCTTCTTAGTTGGCTTAGAAGAACATTTTCGCATGTATAAGCTATTACGTTGTGTTTGAACATTGGCATGTAAACTTTAAGCCATGCGAAAATGGCACGAATGTTCGATTGAGTTGGATCAAGGGTAGGCATGAAATGGACCTAGTTACTTTCGTAACAGATGCTGGCAGCAGCAGTGTCATGAGATTGAAAAATCACTAAAAATAGTAGGAGTGGAATTAATTGATGAATAAATTATGTAATCGAAGCTCGATGAGTCTGTTTTCATGAGGAAGTAACGAAAAGATCATATGGGCAGTATATTAAGAGATAAACAGATTTTTGTGGGACAGGGCCAGAACGGTTTCTGGATTCCCTGCTCCGACTTTGGAAATTCATTATAAATTAACCAGAGATAATTAGGGGTCGTACCATATATGTACAGATTCCTCTCTGAGTCTAGTTTTCATAGAAACAAACGGCATCAGTATTGAAGCCCCGTGCAGGGAGATATCCAAGTCGTAATGGGCAAAGGTCAGTGTAGTCGACCCCTGCAACATGGGGGACTTTGACTAATAAACTGTACTAATTGGCCCGACCAAAAATTCTAGAAAAAAATACATAGATGGGTACATGAGTCTAGTTTCTGTGAAAAATTACGAAACTGATTTTCGAGTTACGAAACTCAAGATATGATTTTTAAAACGACTAGTACACAGATTGGGCAGTGTCTGGAAAATAAATTTTATAAGGGGTTAAAGTCAGTTAACACCTCGTGTTCGACTCCGGTGTCGGTTTTGGGTTCGGGGTGTTACATTTCATTGGTATCAGAGCTATGGTTTAGTCGGTTCTAGGACTACCATAGCGCGTATGAGTCTAGCTATACATGCCGAATGTTAATGTTTAAATGTGTGATGACTTCTGACGGTTGAAATGTTTTTGTTTTGATTAGTAAATGGACCCCGGTGAAGAAAGAACCCTAGCGGATGACGTTGAGAGCGTAGCGGCTGCTCCTGCACAAGGGACGCCACCTGTTGAACCTCAGTCATCTGCGAATAATCAAGGTGAGGGGGCTAAACAAGCCTTCTTTACCATGATGAATGAGTGGGTCGCGCAATATGCCCGAACCAACCCGGCTGTCCAACAATTCCCAAATTTGAATAATCCACCCCAAGAGCCTGTAATGCCATCAGTCGCTGATCCTATGAGGCTGAGTAAGCCACCTGTAGACTTGATTAGGAAGCGTGGGGCCGAGGAGTTCAAGGCCATAGTAACTGATGATGCCGAAAGGGCCGAGTTCTGGCTTGATAACACCATTCGGGTGTTCGATGAATTGTCATGCACACCCGACGAATGTCTAAAATGTGCTGTATCTTTGTTGCGAGACTCAGCCTACTATTGGTGGAGGACCTTGATTTCCATAGTCCCGAACGAGCGAGTAACTTGGGACTTCTTTCAAACGGAATTCCGAAAGAAATTTATTAGCCAACGGTTCATTGATCAGAAGCGTAAGGAGTTCTTGGAACTCAAGCAAGGCCGTATGACTGTATCTGAATACGAACATGAATTCGTAAGACTCAATAGGTATGCCCAGGAGTGTGTAGCTGATGAGGTTGCTATGTGCAAAAGATTCGAGGAAGGATTGAATGAAGATTTAAAGCTACTAATGGGTATTTTGGAAATAAAAGAATTCGTAACACTAGTCGAACGAGCCTGCAAGGCGGAAGAACTTGGAAAGGAGAAGAGGAAGGCTGAATTTGAAGCTAGAGATTATCGTAAAAGATCGATGGGTAAAGCTCCGTTCTCAGCTGTAAAGAAGTTCAGGGAGGACATTAATAAGTCGAGGGCGACTGCGGGAATTTCCATCAGGGCAAGACCATCGATGGGCTCCCGAGCTACTTCGGTAGCTAGTGTGGGCAATAATCGTCACGAGAAACCTGAATGTCCCCAATGTGGAAGATGACACCTAGGTGAATGTTGGGGCAAGTCTACTAGCAGGGCCTGTTACGGATGCGGTTCCAAGGACCACTTCATTAGAGATTGCACGGAGCTGGATGAGAAGAATAAGATTCAAGGTGCAAGACCTAGTGGAGTGACATCTAGAGGTAGACCACCGAGAATTTTAGGAGGCAGGGGTGGTAGTCAGAGGGGGCCTCTGATACGGCCGATCGAGCCGAGAACCGTACTCCTGCTAGAGCATATGCCATTCGCGCACGAGAGGAGGCATCCTCCCCCGACGTCATCACTGGTACCTTCACTCTCTTTGATACTAATGTGATTGCATTGATTGACCCTGGTTCTACTCATTCATATGTATGCAAAACCTTAGCAACCAGTAAGACTCTACCTGTTGAGTCTACTGAGCTCGTAATTCGAGTATCAAACCCTTTGGGTCAATGCGTACTTGTTGATAAAGTGTGTAAGAGATGCCCTCTAATAATCCGAGAATCCTGTTTTCCGGCCGATTTGATGCTTTTGCCGTTCGACGAGTTTGATGTTATTCTTGGTTTGGATTGGTTAACCGCGCATGATGCGGTTGTGAATTGCAAAAGCAAGACTATCGATTTGAGGTGCGCAAATAACGAAATAATCCGAGTTGAGTCTGCGGACTTAAGGGGGTTGCCAGCTGTAATATCAGCAATGTTGGCCCAGAAATATGTAAGGAAAGGGTGCGAAGCATACCTCGCGTATGTACTTGATGACAAGGAGTTAGAAAAGAAACCCGAATCGGTGCCGGTGGTTTGTGAATACCCGGATGTTTTTCCTGAAGAGTTACCGGGTTTGCCACCTGTTCGGGAGGTAGAGTTTGGTATTGAGCTTGTACCTGGAACTACGCCAATTTCGATCGCTCCGTATCGTATGGCACTAACCGAGTTAAAAGAGTTGAAAGCTCAGTTGCAAGAATTGACGGATAGAGGTTTCGCTCGACCGAGTTTCTCACCTTGGGGTGCACCAGTATTGTTCGTGAAAAAGAAGGACGGAACCATGAGGTTGTGCATTGACTATCGTCAACTGAATAAAGTGACGATAAAGAATAAGTATCCGTTACCGCGTATTGATGATCTGTTCGATCAATTAAAGGGAGCATCGGTGTTTTCAAAGATAGATTTGAGATCGGGTTATTATCAGTTGCGGATTCGAGATTCGGACGTACCCAAAACTGCTTTCAGAACGAGGTACGGTCACTACGAGTTCTTAGTGATGCCGTTTGGGCTCACTAATGCCCCTGCGGTGTTTATGGATTTGATGAATCGGATCTTCAGGCCGTATTTGGATCGGTTCGTAGTTGTGTTTATTGATGACATCTTGGTCTATTCAAGAGATGAGACCGAACATGCTGAGCATCTGAGGCTAGTGTTGCAAATTTTGCGGGATAAGCAGTTATATGCTAAGTTCAGTAAGTGTGAGTTCTGGTTAAGAGAGGTTAGCTTCTTGGGTCATGTGGTGTCCGCATCGGGTATTCGAGTTGACCCGAGCAAAATTTCAGCCATACTTAACTGGAAGACTCCGAGAAATGTTACCGAAGTCCGGGGCTTTCTAGGGCTCGCCGGTTATTACCGACGATTTGTCAAAGGTTTCTCGATGATAGCCACACCAATGACGAAGCTACTTCAAAAGGATGTTAAGTTCGAATGGACGGAGAAATGTCAGAAAAGCTTCGATCAACTAAAAACTCATTTGACTGAAGCTCCAATTTTGGTGCAACCCGAATCGGGTAAAGAGTTTGTCATTTATAGTGACGCATCCCTACTTGGGTTGGGTTGTGTATTGATGCAAGAAGGTCGAGTTGTGGCCTATGCGTCGAAACAATTGAAGCCACACGAGAGAAATTATCCGACCCATGATCTCGAACTAGCCACCATTGTGTTTGCATTGAAAATATGGCGACATTATTTGTTTGGTGAGAAGTGCCATGTGTTTTCGGATCACAAAAGTCTCAAATATTTGATGACTCAACGAGACTTGAATCTGCGACAAAGACGTTGGCTTGAGTTGTTGAAAGATTACGAGCTTGTCATTGATTACCACCCATGAAAGGCTAATGTGGTTGCGAACGCCTTAAGCCGGAAATCACTGTTTGCTTTGCGAGCGATGAATGTACACTTGTCTGTTCTACCTGACATGTGTTAGTAGCTGAATTAAAAGCCAAACCATTATTGACTCATCAAATTCGTGAAGCTCAGAAAGTCGATGATGAATTGGTTGCAAAACGAGCTGAGTGTGTTCCGAACAAGGAATCGGAGTTTCAGATTGATGATGATGGTTGTTTGAGGTTTAGAAGTCGTTTGTGTGTTCCAAGGAATTCGGAACTCATTCCGATGATTCTGAACGAAGCCCATTGTAGCCGAATGTCAATTCACCCGGGGAGCACGAAAATGTACAACAACTTGAAACGTCAGTTTTGGTGGCATGGTATGAAACGAGACATCTCCGACTTTATTTCGAGATGTTTAATATGTCAACAAGTGAAAGCGGAACATCAAGTGCCTTCAGGGTTACTTCAGCCGATCATGATACCCGAGTGGAAATGGGACCGAGTCACAATGGACTTTGTGTCCGGACTGCCATTGTCCGCAAGTAAGAAGGATGCGATTTGGGTTGTTGTTGATAGGCTGAATAAGTCGGCTCACTTTATCCCCGTGCGTACGGATCTTTCATTGGATAAACTAGCCGAATTGTATGTCTCTCAGATTGTGAGATTACATGGAGTACCTATTTCTATCGTGTCGGATAGAGATCCGAGATTCACCTCACGATTTTGGAAGAAATTGCAAGAAGCTTTGGGTACCAAGCTGCATTTTAGCACCGCTTTTCTCCCCAAAACCGATGGTCAATCCGAGCGGATAATTCAGATACTTGAGGATATGTTGAGATGTTGCATCCTCGAGTTCAGTAGTTCATGGGAACGGTATTTACCTTTGATTGAATTCGCTTACAACAATAGTTTTCAATCAAGTATTAAGATGGCACCTTATGAGGCTTTGTACGGTCGTAAATGCCGTACGCCATTGTTTTGGACCGAGCTTGGTGAAAGTAAAATTTTCGGAGTTGATTTGATTAAAGATGCCGAACAAAAAGTAAAGGTAATCCGCGAAAGTCTGAAGGTAGCCACAGATCGTCAAAAATCGTATGCGGATTTAAAACGAAAGGACATTGAATATCAGGTGGGAGATAAAGTGTTTCTTAAAGTGTCACCTTGGAAGAAGGTACTCAGATTTGGACGTAAAGGCAAGTTGAGCCCGAGATTCATTGGGCCGTACGAAATTTCCGAACGAGTGGGGCCGGTTGCATATAGATTGATTTTGCCCCCTGAACTTGAAAGGATGCACGATGTCTTCCATGTTTCAATGCTTCGACGTTATAGATCCGATCCGTCACATGTGATTAATCCCTCAGAAGTTGAAATTCAATCTGACCTGAGCTATGAAGAAGAACCGATTCGTATCCTAGCTCGTGAAGTGAAAGAGTTGCGAAATAAAAGGGTTCCGTTGGTTAAGGTGTTGTGGCTCAAACACGGGATCGAGGAAGCAACCTGGGAACCCGAGAGCTCGATGAAAGAATGATATCCAAACCTATTTACCGGTAAGATTTTCGAGGACGAAAATTTCTTAAGTGAGGGACAGTTGTGACAGCCCAAAATTGACCCTAGTCGGGAAGTGGTTTCGGGACCGCTAAACCGAGTCACCGAAAGGTTTGAATGTGATGTTTATTGTCTAGAATATGTAATCATGAATGTGTGAAAATTTCAAGCTTCGATTTAGTCGATTGCATGTGAATTTAGTCAATAGGACTTATATGAGAAAATTTTAAAATGTGATAGGTCAATGCATGAGGACCTATTAGTGCATGTGGAAGAAAAAGGGGACTTGCATGTCAAATTCCCCCTCCCTAATATGTAGTGGCCGGCCATGCTATGGGTGGAAACATGTCACCAACATGTTGTGTTAGTGATGTATGGTAAGGAAAATAAAATAATAAGCATGATAATTAAATAATGAAAGGAAGGGTGATGAAAAAAAAAAGAAAAAAATAATAATAATGGTCTCATGCATACACCCCATTGCCGTGAGCTAAAGGAAGGAAAAGAAAGGTTTTGTTCATCCTTTTTCAACCTCTTTTGACCGAAAATCCTAAGGAAGAGGATTAGGAGGAAGTTTGGCCATGCATGAAACTAGATTGAGGTATGTTTAATGTTATTCTTTGAGATTCATGTATATTTTAAGTTGTAAGTTCAAAATCTACCTAGCCATGGTTCAAACTTTGTTAAATGATGGAGATGACATTCGGCCATGAATGTTACGTTCTTGGTTGGTATTTTGATGTCTTTGGTGATGAGGTAAGGAGATGGTTGACTTTGGGTGTTTAATAAAAGGGTTTGGATGTGAGAGTGTGTGAGAAGTAGAAATGAGGAGTCTTAGCAACTCCATGAAGGTTCGGCCATGGTAGTTTGAGGATTAGAGATTTTATTTCTTGTTAAAAATTTGATGAATCCTAGTGTGTGAAGTGTTTGAACCAACTAAGGATTAATAGATGCATGGGTACAAAGTAGGAAGAATCGGCTACTATGGTTGACACCAATGCCGAATGTAAAGATGTTATAGTAAATAATGTATGTGATTTGAGTTGATAATGTGAAAAAGGATAATTAGATGTATTATAAATGATATAAAGATTTTAGAAATTATTTTGGTTAGGTGTGTGTATGATTAAGTATATTCGGCAATATACTTAAAGTGAGTACTTGATATTATATGGGAGTATGTATATTCGGCCACATGAGTAAATATATATATGATGTTAAATTTGATTATGTATAATGGGCATTAAGATGTGGAACTTAAGAAATGTAATCATATGTGGAATTATATGATGTTATAGTTGACATTGTACACACATACATCCATTCGGCCATCAACATGAGTAATTAGTGAGGATGGTTGCCGAATATACAAACATACATAAGCATGTGTAATTGAATTATGAATGTTTAACAATATGGTTAAACTAGTGAATTATTGATTAAGCTCAAGGAGCTAAAGGAGGAGAATCAAGCAAAGGCAAAGAAAAGATCACTGAGTAGCCGAGTTGGAACCGTCTTACCCAACACAAGGTAAGTCATTAAGCATGTAGTTGGTATTATTTCAAATGGTCATAATGTTTATGTATTGATGCTGAATGGAATGAATAAATATACATATATATATATATGCATGTACGTATGTGATGATGAAATTGTTGAATGAAAAGAAAAGAGGTAAGATGTACTGAGTTGTTGATCTCGGCACTAAACGTGCGGGTATAACCATTTATGACCATGAGATTGGCGCTAAGTGCGCGGGATTAAATTGTACAGCACTAAGTGTGCGATTTGACTATGTTGCACTAAGTGTGCGAAATGAATATGATGCATTAAGTGTGCGAATTGACCATGCGGCACTAAGTGTGCGAGTTTGACTATGTAGCACTAAGTGTGCGATTTGATTTCGTAGCACTAAGTGTGCGAGTTGATTATATAGCACTGAGTGTGCGGACTCAATATACATTCGTGAATCATTATGGACACTATGTGTGCGACACTATTGAGTCGATCGCGGACAGCGGATCGGGTAAGTGTCTTGAGTACATGGCTAATAGGTCCTATGCTTATACTTGGTGTTGAGCTCGGTAAGTTTGAACCTATGTGATAAATATACTTGAAGTCACGTACATAAAATTTATCGTAGGATGGGTGAAAGGCCGTTTAGTCGTTTGATTGTAACGAAAATAAATTGATTTATGAAAATGCTTCAATGTCCTATTGATGAGTATATGGAATGTGAATGCATGAATTGATATGAAACTGAATCGATAGGTTGGAGGAACTATGGTATGGTTCGGTATGGATGGAGTAAATTGTCTCGTTCCATTTTGTTTCCTCTTGTGATAATGTTATAGATGGATGGTAGTGCATTGCTTATGACTTACTGAGTTATAAACTCACTCGGTGTTTCCTTGTCACCCATTATAGGTTGCTTGGACTCATCTATTTTTTGCGGGGTCAGGCCGTCATCGAAGTCATCACACCGGATAGCAAGTTTTGGTACTTTCTTCTTAGTTGGCTTAGAAGAACATTTTGGCATGTATAAGCTATTACGTTGTGTTTGAACTTTGGCATGTAAACTTTAAGCCATGCGAAAATGGCACGAATGTTCGATTGAGTTGGATCAAGGGTAGGCATGAAATGGACCTAGTTACTTTCGTAACAGATGCTGGCAGCAGCAGTGTCATGAGATTGAAAAATCACTAAAAATAGTAGGAGTGGAATTAATTGATTAATAAATTATGTAATCGAAGCTCGATGAGTCTGTTTTCATGAGGAAGTAACGAAAAGATCATATGGGCAGTATATTAAGAGATAAACAGATTTTTGTGGGACAGGGCCAGAACGGTTTCTGGATTCCCTGCTCCGACTTTGGAAATTCATTATAAATTAACCAGAGATAATTAGGGGTCGTACCATATATGTACAGATTCCTCTCTGAGTCTAGTTTTCATAGAAACAAACGGCATCAGTATTGAAGCCCCGTGCAGGGAGATATCCAAGTCGTAATGGGCAAAGTTCAGTGTAGTCGACCCCTGCAACATGGGATACTTTGACTAATAAACTGTACTAATTGGCCAGACCAAAAATTCTAGAAAAAAATACATAGATGGGAACATGAGTCTAGTTTCTGGGAAAAATTACGAAACTGATTTTCGAGTTACGAAACTCAAGATATGATTTTTAAAACGACTAGTACACAGATTGGGCAGTGTCTGGAAAATAAATTTTATAAGGGGTTAAAGTCAGTTAACACCTCGTGTTCGACTCCGGTGTCGGTTTCGGGTTCGGGGTGTTACAAGTCATTTACCCACAAGGGAAAAACAATCATTTTACCGTATAGGGGTATTTTGGTAATTTTACACTACAAGGGTATTTCGATAGTTTTACAAACAGGTGGTATTTCAATAATTTTACAAGTTGGGGTATTTCGGTAATTTCACAAATTAGAGGTCTTAACAACCCAACCGAGAGTCCATTGTCACCTCGAGCGACCTAAGTAACCGAAACAGACATAACGGTGCAAGTGGGCCTAGGGCCCATTATTCGGCCTATGTGGGCCCACACGCTTGTGTGGCCCATTTAGCCCAAACTTAGATATGGCTATGTGTCACCATAGCCCGGTTTATTAATAGTCACTTACTGTATATTTTATTTGTGTGCGCCTATGAGCCCATTGGGCCTACATGGCCCATTTTGGCCCATCGAGGCCCAAAACAACCTAAGACATGTGCGCGACATGACAAGTCTATCTATTTCCCACTTAACAGCGAAATTTACCTAGGCGGGCCCACGGGCCCATTGGGCCCATACGACCCATTTAACCCAAAACTATTCGCGGCTGTACGAATGACGTAGCCCAGTCCAAAACTTACCACATAACATACATTTTATCCGTGTGGGGCCACAAGCCCATTAGGCCCACACGTCCCAGTCCGGCCCAGATGGCCTAGAACGGCCTATGCCATGTACGCGACAAGACAAGCCCAACCATATTCCACTTAGCAGTTGATTTGACACAAGTGGGCCCACGGGCCCGTTGGGACTATTTGGCCCATTTAGTGGCTCAAGTGACCCACTACAGCCTAAGCCCACGAATTCGTGCATGGTGGCCTTCCTTGTCGTACGCCCATGTTCCGTGAGCTCGGTTCACCACACGCGCGATCGTACGCTCGTGTGGAATCATATGCCATATTTCTGGCTTTTTGGCATTTTGTCGATCTACAATCACAGCAGAGTAAACAACATACATTTTTGGATTTTCAGGCGATTATCAAAACAAGGCATACTGTTATACACATATTTACGGCCTTGACGCCTATTACCACTTGCAGAATACAGATACACACATGTTTGTGATAAGTGAGCAAATCCCACGACGCTAAACCTAGATTCAATCAGAACCCCACATTAGTCCTTTAATCGTTAAAATTAACACCCTTACATAGCACTTGATTCCAAAATGGTATTAACTGTCTACCTTGTATAGCAACCGATTCCTCTCTTTAACCACTGACCAAAGCCGCCTTCCAAAACTTGACAAAGTTGTATAGCATTTCCTCCTTTTTAACTAAGACCGTGAAAGACTAAGATTAGAAACAAGAGAACAACAACTTACCACTACTTAGGAGTATTCGGCCTCCTAAGGTACACTCTAGGATTTGAGTCCGACGAAAAACAGTCACACTCCTATCGGAAATGGTGGATGAAGATAGTGTTAAGGAGCAAACTTATATCAACAAAGAGAGAAAGAGGAGAAGAGTAGTCGTGAACCCAAACAAAATCAATTACCTTACTCAAGTGTAGAGGGATTTGGCTCTAAACAGAAAGAAAATCGACTAGCCAAGAAAAATCGAATGAATTTCGAGAGAGAGGAGGCAAGTGCTATTCGGCTAAACCACAAAAAAGGAAAATGCAATTGAGAGAAGGAAGAAAAGAGGAGAATAGACCAAAAGCTATTCAGTCACGCAAAACAAATGAGAGAGGGAGGGGGTGGAGAAGTTCGGTTCAGAAATGAAAGAAAAGAATAGCCACAAACACGTAAGAATAATGCTTATATTCGACCTTTCAATTCTATACTAAAATGGCAAAAAGGTAGAAAGGTTGCACAAACGGTAAAATTCCATAATATGCCTGACAATACAGAGAAATGAGGAAAAAAAACTGAAAATAAAGAAAACCCGAAATGGCATAAAAGAATTTGGTACTCTGGGAAAAAAATGACCTATAACTGAATTTGCACAATGGGGAGTTCAAATTTTCGCAACCAACCCTTCCCATTTCAAATTCCGTGATTTTCTCCTTGAATTAAGCCACCAACCGAGTTTGAATTACAAACAAACTCCCAAACACTCCTAATCACTTAACCACTGCTGCAGACAATCAATTGTGATATTTCTTCCGCACATAAACTTTTATGTGCAATCTCCTAGCGGCTCCCACGCATAAGGCCCAATACTTTTAGGCCCATAAATTTGAGGCGTTACAAATTGTGTCCTGTCCTATATTCATTCGGGCTCAATACAAGTAATCGCATAATATTTTATAAATCAATTACATTTCTCACCTTGAATTATCTTTATGATTATAACATTATATAAATATATATACGAATATTCAACAAATCATAACTCACAAGCAAATATAATATTACAATATATTCTAATTTAAACCATACGAACTTACCAGGGCTATCTTGTAGAGATAGTAAAAGTTTCAAGTACTAGTTAGTAACTTTCCCTTTTTCTCGATTGTCAACTATTTCTTGATCTATAAAGTAATTTATTTTAATTTATTAGCCCTAATTTCATTTAATATTTAATTTAGTGAATATGACTTCCTGTTTACAATTTTTTTCACATTTGCCCCAAATTTTTATATTTTATACAATTTAATCCCAAAACCCAAAACATTCATATTTATCACAATTCATAAATTTTTATGCTATTCGAATTTCCATTCATATTAGTACAACCCAATATTTTTCAAAATTCACAATAATTTTATGCCAAATTTAATATTTTATCAATTAAGTTCTTTAACTAAAAAGTAACTAAAATCACTTTACAAAATAGTCTTAATCAACAACCAAGATCAATATTCTACCATTAAACTTCAAAAATAACTAAGATTCATTAATGGAAAAACCTAGAATTTTTAACAATTTTGAAAACGACGATACAAGTTAGTTGGACCTAATTGCATTGATCTCAAAAACATAAAATTACTAAAAATGGGTAAAGAAATTGCTTACATGGACAAATTAGCCGAATTCTCTAAGATTTCATCCATGGAGTTTGGTCTTTGAAAAGAAGAAAGAATGATAAAATTTGCCATCTACTTATGTTTTTATGTTTTATTATATTTTAAGTTAAATGTTAAATTAACTTTTATTATAGTTTTATTATTAAAGCCAAGTATAAATTGGCCACTAAACTAAAAGTGGTAAATTACAATTTAAATCCTTAACAAACTTTAATTATGCATTTTAGCTAATAATAATCAATAGTGATGAAGTTTTACATCTTTTATGTTTTAGTCCATTTTCCTTAATTAACCATCCAAACGTTAAAATTTCTTGACCAAATTTTAATACATCTATATAACCACTTTTTTAAATATTTAATAAAAAAGTTTATGGGCTAGGTTTATTGAAACGAGGTCTCGATACCTCATTTTCTAAAACTACTTGACTTTAGGGACAAACCACTTGTACTTAACGATATATTCAAATAACAAAAATTATCTGATAAAAATTTTATATAATACTATATTTGACTTGTAAGTATTAAATAATAGTATTTACGGGCTCCTTCGTTGGATTTGTGATCCCAAAATCATTACTTCTGACACCATTGGAAAATAGGCTGTTACAACTCTCCCTCTTAAGAAATTTCGTCCTCGAAATTTTTACCTGATAATAGATTCGAGTATTATGACTTAATTAATACCCTAGTTTTATCCATGTAGTTTCTTCGATACTGTATCGATGCCATAGAACTGTCACTTTTGGTACCTATTTATCCTGAAGTTCTTTTTCCTTACGAACAAAAAATCATTATTAGCTCCTTTGAATATGACAGATGACGATCTGATGACAATATCGAATAATGCAAACTTTATCTTCAATTTTTCTACGTAATTCTATCTAGACTATCTTATTTTCGTTCAGTTCAACCAGTATAATGGGGTTCTACATTTCCATCCATATAAAGCTTATTTTTATTCTGGATTAATAACTATTATTGAAAGCAAATTCTACCAACGAAATTTTTTTTTCCCAGCTACCTTCAAAGTTAAGAATATAAAATCGTACCATATTTTCCAGTACATGTATTACCCATTCTAACTGTCCATCTATCTACGAATGAAATGTTGTATCGAAGTTAAATTTAGTACCTTGAGCCTCGTGGAATTTACCCCAAAATCTCTAGGTGAAACTCAAGTCTCGGTCGAAAATAATTGACCACGGTACTCTATTTAATCTGAAAATCTGTGATACACATATAATTCAGCTAACTTTCCAAGCAAGTACCTATTCTGATCGGAATAGACTGAGTCAATTCATTAGTCTGTCAACAACAACCCAGATCGAGTCTTTCTTTCTCTACGTTGTTGGCAATCCAGATACAAAACCGTTGTGACTCATTCCTATTTTCATTCAGGAATCATAAAAGACTGAAATAACTCAGACGAAACTTGATGCTCGACTTTCATCTACTGACAACTAGACATTTAGCCACAAATTCTAAAATTTCATGTTTCATACTCGGCCACTAGTATATCTGTTCCAAGTCACAAAACATTTTTGTACTACCCACATGAATGGAATACGTATTATTATGAGCCTCAGATAATATGTCTCACTTCAATTCCAGATCATTTAGAACACACAACCTGTAGCACCCCTCACCCGTATTCAACGCTGTAATAGGGTTACAGAGCATTACCGGACTTACAATACATTTAAACATAGTTTTCACATACATTTAAACAATATATATAATCATCATTCAATCTCAACAATTTGTCCCTAATACGAGCCTACGAGGCCCTAAACATACATTGGGAGTGGTTCGGGACTAAGTTGATAACTTAAGAAACTTTTACGAAACTTTGACAATTTTTCTCAAAACAAGGGACACAAACCCGTGCGGCCAAGCCATGTCTCTCACATGGTCACCAGACACGCCTGTGTCATAGGCCGTGTGGACATTCAAAATGGGAGCACATGGTCGTGTCCTAGCCCATGTCCAACCGCGTGTAACTCTCTGACTTGGGTCACATTGCCAACACACACGCCCATGTGGCTAGCTCGTGTGCCCTAAAAATGGCCATACACGCTCGTGTGCTAGGCCGTGCCAATCATGTAGGGTATACTTACTTATGCCACACGGCCAAGTCACACGCCCATGTGTGAGGCCGTGTGGAGCATACTAACTTAATTTCAAAATCAACACCAGGGGACATACGACCGTCTACTTGAATGTGTGCCACGAATGGCTGAGACACACGCCCGTGTCTTTGCCTGTGTGGACAAAAATAGGCTATTTACCAAGCCAATTTGCCACCCAAATTTATGCTCACCTAAATCAATTAAATTACACCAATATATAGCATCAATAGGCATTTTAAAACATTCAATTCAAGCCTAATTCATGCATGATCTAAACCACTTATCTCAATACACAAATTCTCCAAATACACCATACCATTTGTACTAAAATTACATATACAATTCAACTAGCTAACCTTTTCTCAAACATACATCATTTTGCACCAATTCAAAAACACAATTCATATCTAATATCATCCATTAACATTTTCCATATCAATTCATGAGCTCACCATAACACCCGTACATACACATATATGCACATAACCGAAATCCACCAAATTAAACCAAATCTCATGGCTATACTTACAAACCAAACATAAACATTTACAATGCCAATTCATATGGCCAAATTCATTAACAAGTTATAACAAAAATCATTATCAACCCATATTCAAATTGACTCAAAATACCTATACATGCCATATACTTAAATACCAAAGTTCATAGGCACCAAAATGATAGGTGGATAGTGTGAAGCGATCTCCGATGATTCCCGAATCTAAGCTGGCTTTGAAAACTATAAAACACAGAGAAATACACAAAGTAAGCTTTATAGCTTAGTAAGCTCGTATGAAATAAACTTAATGAAATCTCAAGATTATAATTCAACAATTTGAATATAACAACAATTAGCATATATATTGGCTAACAAACCTTTCACATTCACAATTATAATATTAATTATGTTCTTCACAAGTTTCTTTGAACCAAAACTTATACAAATCACGTATGTACTTGTACCATATCATACCATTCTCATACTCAATCATCTCTTTCATTTACCCGTTGAACCATTCAGAATAGAAGTCGGATACTCAAGGTTTTCACACAATAAGTACCTATGCCATGGTTCAAAGCCAAATCAAGGTAACTTATCTCTGAAGTATTGATATCATGGCCCAAAGCCAAATCAACCAATATGTATGGCCTGAAGCCAAATTGGTATAACTCGCACCTGAAGTGCTATATCATGGCTCAAAGCCAACTCAACGTATCTCCTAATGACATGTCATTATCATCCTAAACTATTAAGGTTCCATCTGGACTTCGAATGTCGAATCATCATCGAAACACTATCATTCACATCCAAAGTCTCATATTTATGCAATATCAAATCATATAAAATATATTTTTATTGAAATTTATCATATATGAGCTTACCTCGAAGGTGAAAACGATGAAATAAGTCCATTAGTCGATAACTTTAGTTTTCCCCCGATCTAGATCTAAATTCTACTTTTTTTGATCTAAATATATTCGAAATTAACATATTTAATCATCTATTTATTCAATTCAATCGAAAATATAAATTAGGGCTATTTTCACATTTACCCCTAAACTTTCATATTTTTACAATATAGTCCTTATTACACAAAATCACAAATTCATGCAAATTTCAAGACACCCATGCTTATCTGAATTACTAATATGCCCCTAGTGGACCATATTTTTCATTTATTTCACATTTTAACCACAAAGTTTCAACATTTCTCAATTTAATCCCTATTTTGCATTTTCACTAAAAACCACTTAACAAAACTTATATATCTATCAACAACCATTCATAATCTATCAAGAAAATTCAAAATACACATGTATTCATCAATGGCATCATTCAAAATCTTTAACATTTTTGCAAAAATAGTCCCTAGGCTAGCTAGTACCAGTTGCAACGATAACAAAAACATAGAAATTATTAAAAACAAGACAAAAATGGACTTACAGTTGAACTCCAAAGTGATCAAATGCTTCAAACCCTTGAGATGGTGTTTATGTTCATGAAATTTTGACAATAGCAAGATGAAGCAAATTTTAGCTTTGTTTTATTTATTTTATAATTTTTAACAATTTACTTAATTAACCTTATTTAATAACCATCAAAATCACTTAATATATGCCCAAATTTGTCCACTAACAGTTAAAATGGTCTAATTACCACTTAAGGACCTTAACTTTAAGGTTCTATTGCTATTAAACACCATTAGCTAGTAGAACACAGATTTTACACTTTATGCAATTTAGTCCTTTTTATCAAATTGACTAACCAAGTGATAAAATTTTTAAATGATACTTTCACACAATCATTCAATTATGATGTAAACATTAGAGTGATAATAAAATAAATATATTGACTTCAAATTTTTGGTCCCAAAACCACTGTTCCGATTTGACCAAAAACGGGCTGTTACAACTCTCCCCCTTAAGGATTTTCGTCCCCGAAAATCTTACCAGTGAAAAGGTTAGGGTATTTTTTTCTCATAGCTTCCTCGGGCTCCCACGTAGCCTCATCGATACCATGTCATTGCCAAAGTACTTTCACGAGAGCTATTCTTTTATTCTCAACTGTTTAACCTCACGTGCTAGAATTCTAATCGGTTCTTCGTTGTACGTCATATCAGGTTGAATTTCAATCTTAGACGGAGAAATTACATGTGATGGATCTGATCTATATCAATGCAACATCGACACATAAAGACATTGTGGATTTTCTCTAACTTAGTTGATAAAGTTAGTCGATATGCCACTGGCCTTATTCTTTCAATGATCTTGTATGGCCCAATGAAACGTGGACTCAATTTGCCTTTGCGACCAAATCTGAGGATTTTCTTCCACGAAGATACTTTCAAAAGCACTTTGTCACCGATCTAAAATTCAATTTCTTTTCGTTTCAAATTCGCGTATAATTTATGATGATCTGAAGCTGTTTTCAAATAGTTGCGAATTACTTTCACTTTCTCTTTGATTTCTCTAACCAAATCAACTTCGTGAATTTGTCTCTCACTAAGTTTGATCCAGTACAATGGAGTTTAACATTTACGACCATATAAAGCTTCGTACGGTGCCATTTTTCTACTCGATTGGAAACTGTTATTATACGCAAATTCAACCAATGGAAAATGTTTCTCCCAATTGCCTTCGAATTCTAAAACACAACATCGGAGCATATCTTCGAGAAACTGAATTACTATCTCAGATTGACCATCGATTTGCAGATGAAAAGCTGTACTAAAATTCAACTTTGTACCCAAAGCTTATTGCAATTTCTTCCAAAATCGCGATGCAAACCTCGAATCTCTATCTGAATAATCGAAACTGGTACCCCGTGCAATCTAAAAATCTCAGAAATGTACAACTCTGCCAATTTATCAAGCGAAAAGTTAGTACGTACTGGGATGAAATGTGTAGATTTCGTTAGTCGATCAACGACAACCCAAATTGCATATTTCTTCTTTGGAGACAGGGTAATCCCAATACGAAATCCATAGTCACTCTATCCCATTTTCATTTCGGTATCATCACAGGCTGAAGTAAACCCGAAGGCACTAGATGCTTGGCTTTCCCTTGCTGACAAATAAAAACTTTGATACAAACTCAGAAATATCTCATTTCATACCTGACCACCAATACGACTTTTTCAAATCATTGTACATTTTGATACTCCCTGGGTGAACAGACAGGCATCCACTATGCGCTTCATGCAAGATTTTTTGAATAAGCTCAGAATTTCTCGGTACATAAATTTTATCTCAGAACATCAAACAATCATTGGATTTGATTTGGTACTTTGAATTATTAGTTAACTCACATTGCACTCTTTTAGCTTGCAATTCATTATCACATTTATGAGCTTCACAAATTTGCTAAAGAAATATTGGCTTAGCTTTTAACTCAGCTAAAATCAAACCATCATCAAATAATGTCAACTGTGTATTCATTGCTCACAAGGCAAATAATGATTTTCTACTCAAAGCGTCTGCGACTACATTCACTTTTCTGGGTGATAATCAATCACTAACTCGTAATCTTTTAATAACTTGAGCCATCTCCGTTGTCGCAAATTCAAATCTTTCTGAATCATAATATATTTTAAGATTTTATAATCGGTAAAGATGTGGCATTTTTCACTGTACATATGATGACGCCAAATTTTCAATACAAATACAATAGCGGCCAACTCTAAATCATGCATCGAATAATTATTTTCGTGCGGCTTTAACTATTTGGAAGCATAGGCTACCACTTTTCCCTCTTGCATCAACACGCAACCCACACCGTTTAATGACGCGTCACTATAAATCACAAATTCTTTACCCAACTCAGTTTGAACCAACACTGGTGCCTCAGTTAACAATTCTTTCAATTGATCAAAACTTTGTTGACATTTTTCGGACCATTCAAACTTTACATCATTTTGTAGCAGTCTGGTCATCGTGTAGCAATCATCGAGAACCCTTTAACGAAACATCGATAGTAACCAGCCACTCCCAAAAAGCTTCTAACCTCAGATACATATCTAGGTGGTTTCCAATCAATAACTGTAGAAATCTTGCTTGGATCAACTCGAATGCCATCCACTGAAACAATATTTCCCAAAAATCTGACTTTCTGGTGCCAAAACTCACACTTACTGAATTTAGCATACAGTTTGTTATTTCTCAAGGTTTGCAATAGAATCCTCAAGTGCTCGACTTGCTTAAACTCATCTCGTGAATAGATAAGAATGTTGTCCATGAACACAACAATAAATCAGCCTAAATATAGTCTAAGTGTGACACCCCGAACCCGAGACCGTCACCGGAGTCGAACACGAGGTGTTAACAGACTTTAACCACTTATAAACAAATTTCCCAGACACTGCCAATCTGCGTACTAGTCGCTTTAAAAATCATATCTTGAATTCAGAAACTCGGAATCCAGTTCCGTAAATTTTCCCTGAAACTAGACTCATATGCCCATCAACATATTTTTTCTAGAATTTTTGGTTGGGCCAATTAGTACAGTTTATTAGTCAAAGTATCCCATGTTACAGGGATCGACTACACTGACCTTTGGGCATTACGACTTGGATATCTCCCTGTACAGGGCTTCAATACTGATGTCGTTTGTTTCTATAGAAACTAGACTCAAAGATGAATCTATACATATATGGTATGACTCCTAATTATATCTGGTTAATTTATAATGAATTTCCAAAGTCGAAACAGGGAATCCAGAAACCGTTCTGGCCCTGTCTTACGAGAACCTGAATATCTCTTAACATACTGTCCATATGATCGTTTCGTTACTTTCCTATGAAAATAGATTCATCAAGGTTCGTTTACATAATTTATTCACTATTTAATTCCATTCCTACTATTTTTAGTGATTTTCCAAATCTACATCACTGCTGCTGTCAGCATCTGCCTTTAAGGTAGACTTTACCTATTTCATAGTTTCCATGATTCAACTAGCCCTTTTAGCTAAATAGCACAATTTATGATAGTGATTAACCATTCCCATGGCCAATCCTTGTTAAGCATATCCACACCTCTCAATAACCATATCCATACCAAATGATTATAACATTATACTCAAACATATATAAGCCATTTTCGCATGGCTATCCAAAATTATACAAGTCCAAAGGGTCCATGACCCCCAACAAAAAGGGTAGTCCTATACATGCCATTTCGAAGTTCAACCAAAATTGTACCAAAAGGGGGGCTTTGATAGTGTGGGCGACTTCGACTTCAAATCCCGAGTCCGATAGCTGGAGAACCAAAATCTATAAAACAGAGAATCAAGGAGACGGAGTAAGTAATTTATGCTTAGTAAGTTTTGAGCAAGGGATTCCAGCACAACAAAAGTATAGCATTCATGTAGCTAAACGGATAATTTCATATGCACAATTTTTCAATATCATACTTACTTCACATTACCAACCCTTTTATTCATACACAAAGATCAACTTAGCCAAAGGCCGGTAGCTCATTTATCAACTGAGCGAATACTTATTTGTAAGGGCTCAACTAATTCAAAGCACATACGAAACATACCTCAATGTTGGGATGTTTCAAGCGTATTAACTGAAATTTTTACAGCAAGATCATTCATTCCCAAATCACGTACCTTCGGAATTTAACCGGATATAGCTACTCGTTCAAATGCCTTCGGGACATAGCCCGGTTATAGTAACTCGCACAAATGCCTTCGGGACTTAACCCGGATTTAGTAACTCGCACAAATGCCTTCGGGCTTAGCCCGGAATTAGTATCTCGCACAAATGCCTTCGGATCTTAGTCCGGATATGGTCACTTAGCACAAAGCCTTCGGGACTTAGCCCGGACATCATTCAAATAACCATGCACATTTAACAATAAATCATGGCACATTCGTATTTCGTTTTCGTTAGCAAAACTCAAACACAAGACACTTATCATTCTTGCAATTTCGGCTCAATAGCCACACACAAAGAGCATGATTTTGATTTGCTTAAAACATGATCTAATCAAATCATAATTTAAGCTCTTTTACTCAAGAACTTACCTCGGATGTTGTCGAACGATTCCGATAGCTATTCGACCACTTTTTCCTTCCCTTTATCGGATTTAGTTCCCCTTTGCTCTTGAGCTTAATTAAACAAATAAATTGATTTAATCATTTGAGCATCGAAAAGAGGAACACAAGGCACTTAGCCCATATTTATACATTAGACATTAAAGTCACATATGTACAGAATCATGAATCAAACTCAACATTTTGGCTAATTTTCCCCTTGGCCGAATTTTCTAAGCCAAGACAAAAGCATCAATATGCTTGCCTCTGACCGAATACATGCAACACCAATCTCCTTCCTATGGCCGAATATGCATGTCTATGTTGGGGCCGATTGCAACACTTAATACATTCTATAAGTATGGTCACTTGTATTGACTAAACACCATTTTGTTTCAAGTTCAAAACTTGGCTAATACACACATATATACACTAGTAAAGCATCCTCTCCCTTTCCATCAATTTAACACATGCATTACTCATTAATATACAAAAATTATATTCGGCCTTAGCACACAACTTGCTAGCCGATTCTTCTCCATCTAGCAACCAATGCACATATGTGCTCACTCAAAAATGCTAAAAAGAAGATTCAAGAATCATCAATCCACCATCACATGCATCATTAACAAGCTTCATATTTAGCATGCAATGGCATTAATTCAAAATCCACCTAGGCCGAATATCATCCCCATGACATAGCAAAGATTTGAACCATGGGCTAATTAGAACTCAAGCTAGCAACTAAAAAAAACATGCATGAATCTCATGGCACAACCTCAAACATACCTTGATCTAGATACAAGTATGGCCAAACCTCCTCCTAATCCTCTTCCAAACCAAACATGAAGCAAGAACTCCTTCCTCCTTCCTTAGAATTTTCGGCCAAAAGAAGATAAAAAAGGATGAACAAAATTTTTATTTTCTTTTCTTTAACTCACGGCAATGGGGGGGAAACAACCACACACTTTTTTTTTGTTTTCATCATATTCCCTTTCATTATTTTATGCCCATGCTCCTTATTTTATCATACTTCCCATAACACACTAACTCAACATGTTTATGACATGTTCTTGCCCATCACACTTGGTCTACCATGCTTGTCATGGCCGGCCACTACTAATAGAGGGGGGAAATTGACATGCAAGTCCCCCCTTTTTCAACATGCACTAATAGGTCTTTATGCTTTGACCTATCACATTTCAAAATTTTCTCACATAAGTCCTATTTACTAAAACTCACATGCAATCGACTAAATCGAAGCTTGAAATTTTCACACATTCATAATTACATATTCGAGACCATAAATATCACATTCGAACATTTCGATGACTCAGTTTAGCGGTCCCGAAACCACTTCCCGACTAGGGTCAATTTTGGGCTGTCACAACTCTCCCCCACTTAAGAAACTTTTGTCCCCGAAAATCTTACCGGTAAATAAGTTTGGGTATCGTTCTTTCATCGAGCTCTCGGTTTCCCAAGTAGCTTCCTCGATCCCGTGTTTGAGCCATAACACCTTTACTAGCGGAACCCTTTTGTTTCGCAACTCCTTCACTTCACGAGCTAGGATACGCATCGGTTCTTCTTCATAACTCATATCGGCTTGAATTTCAACCTCTGATGGGCTAATTATGTGCGATGGATCAGATCTATAGCGTCGAAGCATCGAAACATGAAAGACGTCGTGGATCTTTTCAAGTTTAGGGGGCAAAATCAATCGATACGCAACTAGACCAACTCGTTCGGAGATTTCGTACGGCCCAATGAATCTCGGGCTCAACTTGCCCTTACGGCCAAATCTGAGTACCTTTTTCCAAGGCGAAACTTTAAGAAACACTTTATCTCCCACCTGATATTCAATGTCTTTTCGTTTCAAATCCGCATACGATTTTTGACGATATGTGGCTGCCTTCAGACTTTCACGGATTACCTTTACTTTCTGTTCGGCATCTTTAATCAATTCAACTCCGAAAATTTTACTTTCACCGAGCTCGGTCCAAAACAATGGTGTACGGCATTTACGACCGTACAAAGCCTCGTGAGGTGCCATCTTAATACTTGATTGAAAACTATTGTTGTAAGCGAATTCAATCAAAGGTAAATACCGTTCCCATGAACTACTGAACTCGAGGATGCAACATCTCAACATATCCTCAAGTATCTGAATTATCCGCTCAGATTGACCATCGGTTTGGGGGTGAAAAGCAGTGCTAAAATGCAGCTTGGTACCCAAAGCTTCTTGCAATTTCCTCCAAAATCGTGAGATGAATCTCGGATCTCTATCCGACACAATAGAAATAGGTACCCCGTGTAATCTCACAATCTGAGAAACGTACAATTCAGCTAGTTTATCCAATGAAAAATCCGTACGCACGGAGATAAAGTGAGCCGACTTAGTCAGTCTATCGACAACAACCCAAATCGCATCTTTCTTACTTGCTGACAATGGCAGTCCGGACACAAAGTCCATTGTGACTCGATCCCATTTCCACTCGGGTATCATGATCGGCTGAAGTAATCCTGAAGGCACTTGATGTTCTGCTTTCACTTGTTGACATATTAAACATCTCAAAACAAAGTCGGAGATGTCTCGTTTCATACCATGCCACCAAAATCGACGTTTCAAATCGTTGTACATTTTCGTACTCCCCGGGTGAATTGACATTCGGCTACAATGGGCTTCGTTCAGAATCATCGAAATGAGTTCCAAATTCCTTGGAACACACAAACGACTTCTGAACCTAAAACAATCATCATCATCAATTTGAAACTCCGATTCCTTGTTCGGAACACACTCAGCCCGTTTTGCAACCAATTCATCATCAACTTTCTGGGCTTCACGAATTTGATGAATCAATAATGGTTTGGCTTTTAATTCAGCTACTAACACATTGTTGGGTAGAACAGACAAGTGCACATTCATCGCTCGTAAAGCAAACAATGATTTTCGGCTTAAGGCGTCCGCAACCACATTAGCCTTTCCCGGGTGGTAATCAATGACAAGCTCGTAATCTTTCAACAACTCAAGCCAACGTCTTTGTCGCAGATTTAAGTCTCTTTGAGTCATCAAATATTTGAGACTTTTGTGATCCGAAAATACATGGCACTTTTCACCAAATAAGTAATGTCGCCATATTTTTAAAGCAAATACGATGGCAGCTAGTTCAAGATCATGGGTCGGATAATTTTTCTCATGTGGCTTTAATTGTCTCGACGCATAGGCCACCACTCGACCTTCTTGCATCAATACGCAACCCAACCCAAGTAGGGATGCGTCACTATAAATGACAAACTCTTTGCCTGATTCGGGTTGCACTAAAATTGGAGCTTCAGTCAAATAAGTTTTCAGTTGATCAAAACCTTTCTGACATTTCTTCGTTCATTCGAACTTAACATCCTTTTGAAGTAGCTTCATCATTGGTGTGGCTATCATCGAGAAACCTTTTACAAATCGTCGGTAATAACCGGCAAGCCCCAGGAAGCTCCGAACTTCGGTAATATTTCTTGGAGGCTTCCAGTTAAGTATGGCTGAAATTTTGCTCGGGTCCACTCGAATACCCGATACGGATACCACATGACCCAAGAAGCTAACCTCTCTTAACCAGAACTCACACTTACTGAACTTAGTATATAACTGCTTATCCCGCAAAATTTGCAACACTAGTCTAAGGTGCTCAGCATGTTCGGTCTCATCTCTTGAATAGACCAAGATGTCATCAATGAACACAACTACGAACCGATCCAAATATGGTCTGAAGATCCGATTCATCAAATCCATAAATACCGCAGGGGCATTAGTGAGCCCAAACGGCATCACTAAGAATTCGTAGTGACCATATCTCGTTCTGAAGGCAGTTTTGGGTATGTCCGAATCTCGAATTCGCAACTGATAATAGCCCGATCTCAAATCTATTTTTGAGAACACTGAGGCTCCCTTCAGTTGGTCGAACAAATCATCAATACGCGGTAACGGATATTTATTCTTTATCGTCACTTTATTCAGTTGACGATAGTCAATGCACAACCTCATGGTTCCGTCCTTCTTTTTCACGAACAATACTGGTGCACCCCAAGGTGAGAAACTTGGTCGAGCAAAACCTCTATCCGTCAATTCTTGCAACTGAGCTTTCAACTCTTTTAACTCGGTTGGTGCCATACGATACGGAGCTATCGAAATCGGTGTAGTCCCAGGTACAAGCTCAATACCAAACTCTATCTCCCGAACAGGTGGTAAACCCGGTAATTCTTCAGGAAAAACATCCGAGTATTCACAAACCACCGGCACAGATTCGGGTTTCTTTTCTAATTCTTTGTCATCAAGTACATACGCAAGGTATGCTTCGCACCCTTTTCTTACATATTTCTGGGCCAACATTGAGGATATTACAGTTGGCAACCCCTTTAAGTCCGTAGACTCAACTCGGATTATCTCGTTATTTGCACACCTCAAATCAATAGTCTTGCTTTTGCAATTCACAACCGCATCATGCGCGGTCAACCAATCCAAACCAAGAATAACATCAAATTCATCAAACGGCAAAAGCATCAAGTCCGCCGGAAAACAGGAACCTCGAATTACTAGGGGACATTTCTTACACACTTTGTCGACAAGCATGTAGCGACCCAAGGGATTTGACACCCGAATTACGAACTCAGTAGACTCAATAGGTAAAGTCTTACTGGATGCTAAGGTTTCACATATGTAAGAATGAGTAGAACCGGGGTCAATCAAAGCAATTACATTAGTATCAAAGAGAGTAAAAGTACCGGTAATAACATCAGGCGAAGAAGCATCCTCGCGGGCACGTATAGCATAAGCTCTAGCAGGCGCACGAGCCTCGGATCTGGTCGTAGCATCTCTAGATCCTCTCTGACCACCGCTAGCATTGCCCGTATTTCCAGATGGTCTACCTCGAGCAGTGGTAGCACTCGGTTTCCCACTCTGATTTACATTTTGTTCAGACAACCTCGGGCAATCTTTAATGAAGTGGTCAACTGATCCGCACTTGTAACAGGAGCGGTCAGGGAATCTACAACTCCCCGAATGCCATTTACCGTAATATCGACATTTCGTTCTATCTCAACGTTCATTCCCAACACTGGCAACCGAAGTGCCTCGTGTACCCATAGGGGGTCGATCACGATCTCGTCTAAAAAGGCCCGAAGTGCCTCTAGACCGGCCCACATCACCTCGAAATTTCTTCGATGCCTGTTGAAGAGACTTTCCCGAGGATCTTTTACGAAACTCTCCAGTTCCCACATCAACTTTTTGTTTTTCTTTTCTAAGCTCTTCGGCTTTACAAGCTCGCTCGACAAGTACTACGAACTCTCATATTTCAAGAATGCCCACGAACATTTTTATATCTTCATTCAGCCCATCCTCGAAGCGTTTACACATGATAGCCTCGGACGAAACACATTCCCGAGCGTATCTACTAAGTCTAACAAATTTTCGCTCGTAATCAGTAACTGACATAGAACCTTGCTTAAGCTCAAGAAATTCCTTCCGTTTTTGATCAACAAATCTCTGACTGATATACTTTTTCCGAAACTCAGTTTGGAAAAACTCCCAAGTTACTTGCTCTCGGGGCACAACAGAAGTCAGAGTACTCCACCAATAGTAGGCAGAATCGCGTAGCAAGGAGATAGTACACTTTAGGCATTCATCGGGTGTACAAGATAGCTCATCGAGTACCCGAATAGTGTTGTCCAACCAAAATTCAACTTGCTCGGCATCGTCGCTATCCGTAGCTTTAAATTCAGTAGCCCCATGTTTTCGGATTCTGTCAACTGGGGGCTTATTTGACCTTATTTGGTCAGTTACCGGAGGTATTGTAGGTGCGGGGGTGGTATTTGTCGGGAATGGAGGTTGTGGAACAGCCGTATTACTTCGAATGTATTGGTTGAACCAATCATTCATCACGCTATAGAAAACTTGTCTAGCTTCATCATTCGGGTTACTAGCATTAGGTTGAGAGTCCGCCGGCGCTGTCCCTTGTGCGGGAGCAGGCGCTACACTCTCAAGATCATCAGCTACCGCTCGGTCGGGATCAGGATCCACTACTATAAATAAACACATTTACAATTGTCAGAAATCACCACACTATCAAATAATCACATAAAATGGCATGTATAGCTAGACCCAACGCATTACAGTAGTCCTAGAATCGACTAAACCGTAGCTCTGATACCAATCAAATGTAACACCCCGAACCCGAGACCGTCACCGGAGTCGAACACGAGGTGTTAACAGACTTTAACCACTTATAAACATATTTCCCAGACACTGCCAATCTGCGTACTAGTTGCTTTAAAAATCATATCTTGAGTTCAGAAACTCGGAATCCAGTTCCGAAATTTTCCCTGAAACTAGACTCATATGCCCATCTACATATTTTTTTCTAGAATTTTTGGTTGGGCCAATTAGTACAGTTTATTAGTCAAAGTATCCCATGTTACAGGGATCGACTACACTGACCTTTGTGCATTACGACTTGGATATCTCCCTGTACAGGGCTTCAATACTGATGTCGTTTGTTTCTATAGAAACTAGACTCAAAGATGAATCTATACATATATGGTATGACTCCTAATTATATCTGGTTAATTTATAATGAATTTCCAAAATCAAAATAGGGAATCCAGAAACCGTTCTGGCCCTGTCTCACGAGAACCTGAATATCTCTTAACATACTGTCCATATGATCGTTTTGTTACTTTCCTATGAAAATAGATTCATCAAGGTTCGTTTACATAATTTATTCACTATTTAATTTCATTCCTACTATTTTTAGTGATTTTCCAAATCTACATCACTGCTGCTGTCAACATCGGCCTTTAAGGTAGACTTTACCTATTTCATAGTTTCCATGATTCAACTAGCCCTTTTAGCATAAATAGCACAATTTATGATAGTGATTAACCATTCCCATGGCCAATCCTTGTTAAGCATATCCACACCTCTCAATAACCGTATCCATACCAAATGATTATAACATTATACTCAAACATATATAAGCCATTTTCGCATGGCTATCCAAAATTATACAAGTCCAAAGGGTCCATGACCCCCAACAAAAAGGGTAGTCCTATACATGCCATTTCGAAGTTCAACCAAAATTGTACCAAAAGGGGGGGCTTTGATAGTGTGGGCGACTTCGACTTCAAATCCCGAGTCCGATAGCTGGAGAACCAAAATCTATAAAACAGAGAATCAAGGAGACGGAGTAAGCAATTTATGCTTAGTAAGTTTTGAGCAAGGGATTCCAGCACAACAAAAGTATAGCATTCATGTAGCTAAACGGATAATTTCATATGCACAATTTTTCAATATCATACTTACTTCACATTACCAACCCTTTTATTCATACACAAAGATCAACTTAGCCAAAGGCCGGTAGCTCATTTATCAACTGAGCGAATACTTATTTGTAAGGGCTCAACTAATTCAAAGCACATACGAAACATACCTCAATGTTGGGATGTTTCAAGCGTATTAACTGAAATTTTTACAGCAAGATCATTCATTCCCAAATCACGTACCTTCGGAATTTAACCGGATATAGCTACTCGTTCAAATGCCTTCGGGACATAGCCCGGTTATAGTAACTCGCACAAATGCCTTCGGGACTTAACCCGGATTTAGTAACTCGCACAAATGCCTTCGGGCTTAGCCCGGAATTAGTATCTCGCACAAATGCCTTCGGATCTTAGTCCGGATATGGTCACTTAGCACAAAGCCTTCGGGACTTAGCCCGGACATCATTCAAATAACCATGCACATTTAACAATAAATCATGGCACATTCGTATTTCGTTTTCGTTAGCAAAACTCAAACACAAGACACTTATCATTCTTGCAATTTCGGCTCAATAGCCACACACAAAGAGCATGATTTTGATTTGCTTAAAACATGATCTAATCAAATCATAATTTAAGCTCTTTTACTCAAGAACTTACCTCGGATGTTGTCGAACGATTCCGATAGCTATTCGACCACTTTTTCCTTCCCTTTATCGGATTTAGTTCCCCTTTGCTCTTGAGCTTAATTAAACAAATAAATTGATTTAATCATTTGAGCATCGAAAAGAGGAACACAAGGCACTTAGCCCATATTTATACATTAGACATTAAAGTCACATATGTACGGAATCATGAATCAAACTCAACATTTTGGCTAATTTTCCCCCTTGGCCGAATTTTCTAAGCCAAGACAAAAGCATCAATATGCTTGCCTCTGACCGAATACATGCAACACCAATCTCCTTCCTATGGCCGAATATGCATGTCTATGTTGGGGCCGATTGCAACACTTAATACATTCTATAAGTATGGTCACTTGTATTGACTAAACACCATTTTGTTTCAAGTTCAAAACTTGGCTAATACACACATATATACACTAGTAAAGCATCCTCTCCCTTTCCATCAATTTAACACATGCATTACTCATTAATATACAAAAATTATATTCGGCCTTAGCACACAACTTGCTAGCCGATTCTTCTCCATCTAGCAACCAATGCACATATGTGCTCACTCAAAAATGCTAAAAAGAAGATTCAAGAATCATCAATCCACCATCACATGCATCATTAACAAGCTTCATATTTAGCATGCAATGGCATTAATTCAAAATCCACCTAGGCCGAATATCATCCCCATGACATAGCAAAGATTTCAACCATGGGCTAATTAGAACTCAAGCTAGCAACTAAAAAAAAACATGCATGAATCTCATGGCACAACCTCAAACATACCTTGATCTAGATACAAGTATGGCCAAACCTCCTCCTAATCCTCTTCCAAACCAAACATGAAGCAAGAACTCCTTCCTCCTTTCTTAGAATTTTCGGCCAAAAGAAGATAAAAAAGGATGAACAAAATTTTTCTTTTCTTTTCTTTAACTCACGGCAATGGGGGGGGAAACAACCACACACTTTTTTTTTTGTTTTCATCATATTCCCTTTCATTATTTTATGCCCATGCTCCTTATTTTATCATACTTCCCATGACACACTAACTCAACATGTTTATGACATGTTCTTGCCCATCACACTTGGTCTACCATGCTTGTCATGGCCGGCCACTACTAATAGAGGGGGGAAATTGACATGCAAGTCCCCCCCTTTTTCAACATGCACTAATAGGTCCTTATGCTTTGACCTATCACATTTCAAAATTTTCTCACATAAGTCCTATTTACTAAAACTCACATGCAATCGACTAAATCAAAGCTTGAAATTTTCACACATTCATAATTACATATTCTAGACCATAAATATCACATTCGAACATTTCGGTGACTCGGTTTAGCGGTCCCGAAACCACTTCCTGACTAGGGTCAATTTTGGGCTGTCACACTAAGGATTTGATTCATGAAATCCATAAAGACAACAGGAGCATTAGTTAGTCCAAAAGGCATAACAAGAAATTCATAATGTCCGTACCTCGTTCTGCATGCAGTTTTAGGCACATCTGAGTCTTTAACTCGTAACTGATAATAACCCGATCTGAAATCAATCTTTGAAAACATTGTTGCTCCTTTCAACTAATCAAACAAATCATCTATTCTCGACAACGGATACTTTTTCTTTATCGTAACCTTTTTGAGCTATCAATAGTCGATACACATTCTCATTGACCTGTCTTTCTTCTTTACAAACAATACTGGCGCACCCCAGGGCGAAAAACTCAGTCGTGCAAGACCTCTATCTATTAACTCTTGCACTTGAGTTTTCAACTCTTTCAATTCGGTTAGAGCCATTCTGTATGGAGCTACAGATATCGGAGATGTTCCCAGTACCAATTCAATAGCAAACTCGACCTCTCTGTCCAGTGGCAACCCAAGCAATTCTTCTGGAAATACATCCAGATATTCACAGACTACAAGAATCGATTCAATCTTCTTTTCAAACACCTTGGTATCTAAAACGTAAGCAAGATAAGCTTCGCAACCTTTTCTCACATATCTCTGAGATAACATAGTCGAAATCACTATAAGTATTCCACCCGACTCATCAAATTCAATCTGAAGAATTTCATTATTCTAACATTTCAATTCTATAGTCTTTCATCTACAGTTCACAAAGGCATCATGTAGAGTTAACCAATCCATACCCAGAATCACATCGAACTCACCAAATGGTAAAAGCATCAAGTCAACCAGAAAACAGTAACCCCTAGTCATTAAAGGACAGTTTTTGCATACTTTTTCAACTAGAACATACTTGCTTAAGGGGTTCGATACTTTAATTATGAATTCTGTAGACTCAACTAGCAATTTCTTACTAGATACTAAATTCTCACAAAAATACGAATTTGTCGATCAGGGATCAATTAAAGCAATCACATTAGTGTCGTAAAGAAAGAGTGTACCAGTAATAACATCTGGAGACGATGCTTCTTCGCGAGCGCGAATAGCTTAAGCTCTGGTTGGTGCTCTAACTTTGGATCTCACAACTGAATCCCTAGTTACACCTTTGCCAATAGATACATTCCTCGTATTTCTCAGTGGTCTCCCTCTCGTAGTCGTATTGCTTAATCTTACATTCTGAAATTTATATTTCTCAGATAACTCTGGGCAATCTCGAATAAAGTGGTCTAGTGAGCCATATTTGAAACAAGCTTTATCACTCTTATTCCAGCACTCTCCAAATTGTCTTCTCCCATATTGTTGACACTCGGGTTTGTTGTTTTTCACATTGCCAATGCTAGAGATCGAAGTTGCTTGAGCTTTAGGATTCATATGTTGATTTCCACGATCTCTATTCTAGTATCCATTGATGCATTCGATCGACTATACGAATCTAGGGATTTCTTTGATGAAGAATGATAAGGTTTATTCATCGGTATTTTTCTTGAATCTCTAGCCTCTGAATTAGCTTTCCTCTTTTCTTGGCTAGAATCGTCGGCTTTACAAGCCCGATCAACCAATACAACAAATTCTTTCAAATCTAGAATCCCGACCAAAAGTTTAATGTCTTCGTTCAGTTCATTGACAAACCGCTTACACATGATCTCCTCGGTAGAAACATACTCTCGAGCATATTTACTCAACCGTACAAATTCTCTCTCGTACTTGGTTACGGTCATACGACCCTATTTCAATTCTAAAAACTCTTTGTTCTTTTGATCAAAAAATTGTTGGCTTATATATTTCTTCTTGAACTCGGTCTGAAAGAACTCCCAGGTGACTCTCTCTCTCTCGGCACCACTGATACTAGCGTATTCCACCACTGATATGAGATGTCCCTCAGAAGTGATATAGCACATTTTAAACACTCGGCCAATGTGCAAGAAAGCTTGTCAAATACTCTGATAGTGTTTTCTAACCAAAACTCGACTCTCTCAGGATCATCATCAATATTAGCTCTAAACTCTTCAGACCCGTGTTTACGGATCTTGTCAACTAGAGGCTTATTCAATCTTAAAAGCTCAACACCTTGAGGAGCTATGGGAATCGGTTGGGGATTAGGAGGGGGTGGAGGTTGTTAAGCAGCTGGGTTTGTTCGGATATATTGAGTGAACCATTTGTTCATCATTTGGGGTAAGGCTTCTCTAGCCTCTCCCCCTTGGCTACTCGATAGGGTCCAGAATCAAAAGGCACTATCCCTTGAGGGGGAGCTAGTGCATTATTTTCAACCTCATCATCTATAGCTCGATTGGGATCCATTTACTATATGAAAACACATTTTAAAATGTCTGGAGTCATCACACTATCATAGTTTATATATGGCATATATAGCTAGACTCTCACTTACACTACATTAGTCATAAAATTGACTAAATTGTAGCTCTGATACCAATAAATGTAACACCTCTTACCCGTATTCAATGCCAGAATAGGATTACGGAGCATTACTAGACTTACAATACATTTAAACATACTTTTCTCATACATTTAAACAATATATACAATCATCATTCAATCTCAAAAATTTGTCCCCAATACAAGCCTACGAGGCCCTAACATACATTGGAAGTGGTTCGGAACTAAAACGATAACTTAAGAAACTTTCACAAAACTTTAAAAATTTTTCTCAGAACAAGGGACACACGCCTGCCTGTCCAGGCTGTGTGTCTCACACGGCCACCAGACACACCTGTGTCACAGGCCGTGTGGATATTTGAAATGGGAACACATGGCCGTGTCCCAGCCCGTGTTTAACCCCGTGTAACTCTCTGACTTGGGTCACACGGCACACACACGCCCATGTGCTAGGTCGTTCCAACCCTGTAGGGTATACTAACTTGTGCCACACGTCCAAGTCACATGCCCATGTGTGAGGCCGTGTGGAGCATACTAACTTAATTTCAAAATCAACACCAGGGGACACACGGCCGTATACTTGATTGTGTGTCACACACGGCTGAGACACATGCCCGTGTCTCTGCCCGTATGGAAAAAAATAAGCTATTTACCGAGCCAATTTGCCACCCAAATTTATGGTCACCTACATCAATTCAATTACACCTATAATACCCCTAACCCGTATCCATCGCCGGATTAGGGTTATGAGGTATTACCGAACAATTCACAGCTTAAGGGAGTCATTCATTACCATTTATGTTTAAGGTAATATAATCTTAATTATATGAATCATGTGTACATCTCATTTATAACATTCAAATAATTAAATTATAACATAGATATTTACATGAAAAATTCCAGATACAAACATTAAGACATTCAAACACATAATCGAATACATGCCAAAATATCTATTCATCTTGGCAAATATCAAACATATCATTTTCTTAATTCTGCATTTGCGCATGTTAAAAATCTAACAAACTATTACATTAATTATTGTCCAAACACATATACAACTTTAATATCGTTACCATATAACCAAACAGAACTTTAATGCAACATATATATAATGCACATTATAGCATATCATTATGAACCATTAAATGAGCAAAACATACGAACTATATTACACCCCATTCGCTTACTAAAAATCATACATAAATAGAACTTACATAACCAAGTACACATGATTATATCGTTGATATATACACTTAATTAATAATTTAATAACATGGCTGAATATACATTATACTTATTATTATTCCTTTACCGAATTATATAACAAACATAGCAAACGTATATACTTTATATTAAGCTTACTAACTTGAACTAATTCATATCATAAATCATGCATTCCAAATAAACTAATATTAAGCCACAACCAAATTACATATATATATATGTATACCTATCTATCAACCATGTTTGCCTCATTTAATCTAAATTATAAAATTTGACTAATGTAAAACATATCAATATGACAAGCTTATCATAATGACTAATCATAAGTCATACATATCATTATTTTATACCATAAACATATACCAAATACACCATATATATATGACATGCATTGTACTAACTAATGCATTATATATTATAACTCAATAAACATCCATCATTTACTCCATAACCGAAACACATGACCAAACACCACCACACATATATATATACACCTTGAGATAATATATATATATATCATACCAATACATCATGGGAATAAATATATATATCATACCAACACATCATGTGCATAAATATATATATGTGCAAGTATTGAATCATAAATCAAATATATATTCATTACTATCAAACATAAAACATAATCGAATCATTTTAACCAAAAGTAACATGACAAACATAATTCATACTCATGTATATACCAAAACCAATTCAACCAAACCACATCCAAATTCACCAACCCTTATCAATGCATATGACACATATAAAACTTGACTAAAGTTTCATATACTCTCATAACATATTAGCCATTTTCGCATGGCTTAATATATACGCAACTTCAAACTGAACCAAACATAACCTAGCTTATACATGCCATAGTATCAAGTTTAAACTTATAATGTACCAAAATAACAGTCGATAGTGTGATGGACTTTGCTGACGATCCCCGAGCTCGTAACTAATCTCCAAAATCTATAAAACAGTGGCAAACATAAACACACATAGTAAGCTATCATAGCTTAGTAAGTCATAAGCAAATAAACAACTAAATGTCATAATCAACTAATTTAAACCAAACCAAATTACTCTATCATAATCACATTAAATCTCAAACTTATAATTTCATGTATAACATATACTTTCATAAATAAACTTAATCATGGCCAAATATACATGAATTTATTATCAATGTAATATTGAATTTCAAAACCATAATACCATTATATAATCGAATCTGTAAAAACCCATATACATATATCCATGAATCATTTCATAAATATTCACATGATATAATCAAAAGGCTCAATACATTTTTCATATGCACATACATTTTTCATTTACATTATACATGATTTAGAACATATATCAAGTAACCTACTTACCTTATTTCAAATAAGAAATAAACTATGACATTCCTAATCACTTTAGCTCGTTTTACACATTCAATCAAAACTATCATTGCCCGTTGAACCATTCAGAATATAATAGAATACTCAGATAATCACATATATCGTACAATGCCAACATCCCAAACGTGGTCTTACATGCTATCTCATATCGATGCCACTATCCTAGACAGGGTCTTACACAAATCAAATACGATGCCGATGTGCTAGACATGGTCTTACACGTAACCACATATATCGATGCCAACATCCCAGACGTGGTCTTGCACGAAAACACATATCGAAAATCCTATGTCATGACATATGTATCCTAGCTATTCCTAGGGTTCGTATGGGGCTTTGGAACGTCGTAACTCAATTGAAATAAATTCATAAACAAAGCTCCCAGCTTATGTACATTCAGCTAACACATATATATTTCCACATAGTTCATTTTAGCATAAAAAATTCATATTTATTTAAAATTAACAATATCTATTTGCTTATAAACTTACCTCAGACAATGAAAATCAGAACGGGACGGCTAATCAACAACTTTAGTTTTCCCCCGATCCAAATCCGATTTCTTTGATTCTTGATCTTGATTTAGTTTAGCAATGGTTGAACTTAAGAAATGTAACACCCCAAATTTGGGCCTAGAAGTATTGGGCCTTGAGTGCGGGTCCATAAGGAGGTTGTATATAGGTATTTAATTGTGCAATGAAATAACACAATTAAATGTTTGCTTTAGTGGTTAATGGCTTTGAGAAGTGTTGGAGAAATATTGGGTTCAAACTTGGGCTTTAGCAAAAATTTTGGTATTAAGTGAAAAAACCTGGATGCTTGGATGAGGGCCTTTTAAATTATTGTGGTAAATAAATGACACAAGGAAGCATGTAGTTTAGTGGTTGTGGCATCATTAAGGTTGTATGGGAGCCTGGGTTCAAGTCTTGGCTCTTGCAATTTATTTTGGTTTTTTAAGGGAACCTGGACTTTGGCCTTTAGACCTTATAATTAATTGGGGATAAAATATGACACAAAAAGCCTTATGGCTTAGTGGCAAGAAGCGTGTGGAGCATCTGAGGGAAGGCATGGGTTCAAATCCCATGGCAAGCAAGGAGCATTTATTTTGCTAACAGGGGGCGGCAAGAGTTGGTGTTGAATTTAAACTCTGATGTTGGAGGGATCCCACATCGGGAAGCTAACATAAGAGTGGATGCGAAGCTGGCTTTAAATAGAGGGAACCATGAGGAGAGTAAAGGTACCTTTCTTGGCTGATCCCTTTTGCTGTATGGCGTGCGCGTTTGGGTTAGGCGTCGGCTAAGAGTGCTCGGAACATGGATTAACTCCAGTCGCCAATCAGGTGTGTATTTCTCACTACTCTAGTTGTAGGATGGCTACTTCGGGCCGCGATGGGCCGAAAGGGGTCATGTCGGCCTAATGGGCCTACGGGCCCAATTGGATAAGTTGTTTGATTGGGTAGTAAATATTTGACTAGGCTAGGTGAATCTCATATTTGTGGCTAGATTTGGGCTAAAAGGGCCACACGAGCGTGTGGGCCCATTTGGGCCGAGAATAGGCTTTAGGCCTATTCGTATTGTTATCCCTTTTTAGAATACTTTAGTTTACCAAATTATTGAAATGCCCTCAATTTGTAGAATTACCATTTTACCCTCGATTTATAAAATTACCATTTCACCCTCGATTTACAAAATTATCGTTTTACCCTCGATTTATAGAATTAGTGTTTTCTTATAGTAATGGATCTCGATCGAACTATGGCGGATGACGTAGAAAGTAATGCACCAGCTCCAGCTGAAGGGCCAATACCATCCGATAATCGACCTCTCCCACGATTAGTCAGGGAGGAAGAGAATGGGCTCGGGAGGCCTTTCTCTACATGATTAATGAGTGGTACACGGAGTTCGTCCGAGCGAAACTGAATGCTCAACCCCCTCCACCCCCACCTATCCCTCAACTTGTCCCCGTAGTACTCAAGGGTACGGACTTTGAGAGACAGAATATACCTCCAGTGTATAAGATTCAGAAGCATGGATCCGAGGAGTTCCATGCTAATAGAGATGATGACCTTGAAAAGGTAGAATTCTAGCTAGAGAATACCATCAGGGTATTGAATGAATTATGTTGCACTTCTGAAGAATGTTTGAAGTGTGCTATATAGTTGTTGAGGGACTCAGCATATTACTGGTGGAAGACGTTAGTCTCAATGGTGCCTCATGAAAAGGTCACATGGGAGTTCTTTCAAGAGGAATTCTGGAAGAAATACATTAGTGAGAGGTTTATGGACCAAAAGCGTAAAGAATTCCTCGATTTGAAGCAAGGCCGCATGATGGTTACTGAATATGAAAGAGAGTTCGTTCGACCCAGTAAGTACGCCTGGGAGTGTGTATCCTCCGAGGCTAAGATGTGTAGAAGGTTTGAAGATGGACTTAATAAGGACATTAGACTGTCAGTAGGTGTCCTTGAGTTGAAAGAGTTCATGGTACTTGTTGATCGGGCTGTGTAACACCCCGAACCCGAGACCGTCACCGGAGTCGAACACGAGGTGTTAGCAGACTTTAACCACTTATAAAAAAAAATTTCCCAGACACTGCCAATCTACGTACTAGTCGCTTTAAAAATCATATCTTGAGCTTCACAACTTGAAAATCAGTTTCGTAATTTTTCCCTGAAACTAGACTCATATGCCCATCTACATATTTTTTTCTAGAATTTTTGGTCAGGCCAATTAGTACAGTTTATTAGTCAAAGTCTCCCATGTTACAGGGATTGACTACACTGACCTTTGCGCATTACAACTTGGATATCTCCTTGCACAGGGCTTCAATACTGATGCCGTTTGTTTCTATAGAAACTAGACTCAGAGAGGAATCCAAAAATATATGGCATGACTCCTAATTATCTCTGGCTAATTTATAATGAATTTCAAAAGTCGGAACAGGGAATCCAGAAACCGTTCCGGCCCCTTCTCATGAGAACCTGAATATCTCTTAACATACTGTCCATATGATCATTTCGTTACTTTTCTATGAAAATAGATTCATCAAGGTTCGTTTACATAATTTATTCACTATTTAATTCCAATCCTACTATTTTTAGTGATTTTCCAAATCTACATCACTGCTGCTGCCAGCATCTGCCTTTAAGGTAGACTTTACCTATTTCATAGTTTCCATGATTCAACTAGCCCTTTTAGCATAAATAGCACAAATCATGATAGCGATTAACCAATTCCATACCAAATGATTATAACATTATGCTCAAACATATATAAGCCATTTTCGCATGGCTATATACATTAACCAAAATATTCTTCCGCCACTAGTCTATCTTATACATGCCATAAGACAATCCGAAACATAGCAGTACCAAACAGTGGATAGTGATAGTGTGACTAGTTGCTGACGATCCCCGAGCCTGTAGCTTCGCAATGAGATCTATAAAACAGAGGAAACAGAGAAAACGGAGTAAGCATTACAATGCTTAGTAAGTTTTAAGCAGTGTCAACAGATAACAATCAAATTATAACATAGTTGTTCGTATTTTTATTTCACTCTTCCTTCAGGCATACCATCCCTTTACCGAGTCTGCACATCTCATCATATACAATAGGCAGATAAACTTTCACATAAAAGTGAGCTCATGTGACATAGATATATCGTATGATTTCACATCACCTCTCACACTAATCCGATGTCACATAATCACAGGAATAGTCTCATAGATTGCTTTCGTATGCATCACATAACTACCTTATGATTTAGTGCAAATCAAGCTCACATATAAACTTGAAGTACATACCTGTTTAACCTTTCGCATTGAATATATTTATAAGCAATTCTTATTACGAAGTCTTACCCGGACATAATCTCCACACGAAGTTATCGGGTCTTACCCGGACAAAATCCCCACACGTAGTCATCGGGTCTTTAGAGCTCGGATATAGTACAAGCACGAAGCTTAAGGACATTAATCAGTGATAATATTCTCGCATAAAGCCTGCGGGGTTTTAACCCGGATATAGTACTGACACAAATGCCTTTCGGGACTTATCACATTTATGCACTTCCACATCCATTACGTTGGCCACTCGGCCTTGTCACATATATACACTTTCACATTCGTCACATCGGCCATTAGGCCTTATCACATATATACACTTTCACATTCATCACATCGGCTATTAGGCCTTATCACACACATACACTTTCACATTCATCACGTCGGCTATTAGGCCTTATCACACATATACCACTTTCACATTCATCACATCAGCTATTAGGCCCTATCACACATATACACTTTCACATTCATCACGTCGGCTATTAGGCCTTATCACACATATACACTTTCACATTCATCACATCGGCTATTAGGCCCTATCACACATATACACTTTCACATTCATCACGTCGGCTATTAGGCCTTATCACACATATACACTTTCACATTCATCACATCGGCCATTAGGCCTTATCACGTATATACACTTTCACATTCATCACATCGGCCATTAGGCCTTATCACGTATATACACTTTCACATTCATCACATCGGCCATTAGGCCCTATCACATATATATACACTTTCACATTCATCACATCGGCCATTAGGCCTTACTATCATTTCATATTCGAATACTCATAAACTTACAATACCACGATTTAGAATTCAAGTATGGGTTTAATCAATAGCTTATGAGCAACTAAAACAAGTTTATCAAGGTTCACAACATAATCTCAAATTCAGCACAAGCTGTTTTTCCTGAGCAATAGTCACTAAATTATTTATAACTGGAGCTACAAAGCTCCAAATCACTTTCCGTTAATTTTTCCTGAATATAGACTCGTATATCTTCCATCCATAAAATTTCCCGAATTTTAGGTTTGGCCAATCAATACCAGATTTTTCTTAAAGTTTCCCCTGTTTCACTGTTTGACTAATCTGACCACTCTTCGCTACGAATAAAATTTCTCATTTTACAGAATTCAAAATGTGTTGTATTTGATTTCATTTGAAACTAGACTCATTAAGGAGTCTAAGCATATAAATTTTATCTTATAACCATTTTTGTACAATTTATAATTATTTTCTAAAAACAGAACAGAGGATTACAGTGTCATTCTGCGCTGTCTCACACAACTTTAAGTATCTCATTATCGGAAATTCCTTTGCTTACATAGTTTCTTTTATAAGAAACTAGACTCATTAAGCTTTAATTTCATGTCTCATCCAGCCTCTAATTCAAGTCCATGAATTTATGGTGATTTTCTAAACTCACGTTACTGCTGCTGTCCGAAGCAGACTATTTCAAATTACCCTTAAATTCCCAAGCTCAAACACTTAAGAACTTACCATTTGAGCTTAGAACATATCATGGCCACATCTTGTCTTATTAAATCAACTCATCATGTCCTATTATAATTGAATTTACTCAACGTTTAAACACTTAAAACTTACCTCGGATGTTGTCGAACGATTCCGATGGCTATTCGACCACTATTTCCTTCCCTTTATCGGATTTAGTTCCCGTTTGCTCTTGAGCTTAGAGAATACAAATAGGAGTATTCAATATTTAAACCAATAATATGAATTTATTTATCACGTTCGGCAATCACATATCATTAAATTTTCAACCCAAAATGTCATTATATGACCACATATACACATATCCATATACTTAAGCTCAATAATATCATGTACTCACTTTAAGTATATTGCCGAATATACTTAATCATACATACATCTAACCAAAATAAATTTCAAAAATCTTTATATCATTTATACACTAAGCCGAATACTCTTACCAAGTTCACCTATATTCTTCAACAAATTCTTCATTGATCAAACACATATTCGGCTAAAGAAATGGCAATTTTAGCAACTTTTGATTTATTACTTAATCAATTATAATACATCTAAATATTCTTTTTCATATCATTAACTCAAATCACATACATTATTTAATATAACATTTTTACATTCGGCATTAGTGTCAACCATAGTAGCCGATTCTTCCTACTTTGTACCCATGCATCTATTTGATCCTTAGTTAGTTCAAACACTTCACACACTAAGACTCATCCAATTTTAACAAGAAATAAAATCCTTAATCCTCAAACTACCATGGCCGAATGTTATAACCCAAGCCACATATATTGTTCCTCAAGGCCCTTCAAGGACCACATTCGGCACCTCCTTAATAACAACCCAAATTTCAACCTTCAAGAAAGAAGAAGAAAAAATATATGTGCTAAGAGCTTCAAACTACTTGGCCAACTATTAAACCTCCTAACAATCAAAACTTAAGCCATGGAATGATTAGAACTTGAACTAACCACCTTCTTTATACAAAATTTTTCCAAGAATTTCAAGGTACTTACCTCTTCCTAATCCTCATCCAAACCGAACATAAGCAAGAGAGCTCTTTCTTCTTCCTTTGATTTTTCGGTCAAGAAAAACAAAGAGGATGAAGCCTTTTTTTTTCTTCTAGTTTCGGCAAAATGGGGGAGCAAGGATGAAACAACTTTCGTTTCTCCTCCCACTCCCCTCATATTTTTTGTTCTTCCCACACATATTAGCATAAAATGTCTTTAATATGTTTTTCTTTTAATACTTATTTCCTATTATAAAACCATGTAGTCATTATAATATTAATACAAAATGCATATGCTTTGTATCCCATACCCTCATGGCCGGCCACTTCCTCTAAGGTGGGGAATTTGACATGCAAACCCATCATTTCACAACATGCATTATTAGGCCACTTTACATTTGCCTAGCACATTTCCAAATTTTCTCACATAAGTCCTATTTGATAAAATTCACTTACCATTAACAAAATTCAAACATGAAATTTTCACACATGCATATGTACATATAATGAGCATCAACTATGACGGTTAATTATCTTTATGACTCGGTTTAGTGGTCCCGAAACCACTTTCCGACTAGGGTCACTTTAGGGGTGTCACAACTCTCCCCCCCTTAAGAAATTTTCGTCCCCGAAAATTTCTACCGATGCATAGTTTAGGATAACGTCCTCTTATTGAATTACATCCACAAAGACATTAGCTCATTGATAGCAATTGTAATTCATTATTGATTTCGCATCGGTCTATAAAATCATTTTCTTATCTTAAAACAAATACATAAACATTTCTACAAGTATGCACAAATATCTCATTTTCTTGATTTCATAAGCAATAATCACTTAACTTAATTCACAAATGCATTTCAAACACATATTAACATGTATAATTCACATCATCAACCCACATATTTGTAACCCACATTTTCATTCATGAATAAGCTGTAACCTAACCGAAAGTACACATATACTCAAACATCCCAATAAATATCCTTTATAACTTTATCACATCTCAATATTCAACTTAACTCATTTCCAAAAGAAAGTCAACTTCCTCGTACCTGAACATTTAGTTCATTTAGCACATTCAATCATAGTTAACGTTACCTGTATACAGTCGAATAGGCATAAAGCCTAATATAATACACTGGCATGAGATTTATTCTAGCACATAACTCGTATATCAAAAATTATCAACATTCATAAAAAATTCTTTCAAACTTTCGAATGTCGAAACTTAATCAAAATAATTTCTTAAACAAGATTAACAAAATAGTGTCCATTCAGCAATAGTACATATAGCTCTTACAATGCCATATCCTAGATATGGTCTTACATATTCTCACATATCGAGCCGATGCCATGTCCCAGACAAGGTCTTACACACTATCTCAAATCAATGCCTTCGTCCCAAACGAGGTCTTACATGAATTCCACTTCACACACTTAGTGCCCACTGACCGATCTCGCACTCATAGTGCTCGGTTAAAGGAATTCGCACACACACAGTGCCTCTAATCATTCACACACATAGTGCTCTTATTCATTCGTTATTACACATTGAAATGACTTAACCGAGTCTATAAACATCATGTATGAACACTTTTAAACATATCATCTCATTTAAATTTGAATTCGTATAGTAATGAATACTTAAACTTTGCTCAAATTACCGGCACGAAGCCTACTAGGCACGAAGGCCCGAATACACGTCACCAGCATGATTGCTCTTCGGGACCTAGCCCGGACATAACACCAGCACGAATGCTCTTCGGGGTTTAGCACGGATATATCACTAGCACGAATGCTCTTCGGAACTTAGCCCGAATACATCACTAGCATGAATGCTCCTCGGGACTTAGCCCGGATACATCACTAGCATGAATGCTCTTCGGGACTTAGCCCGGATACATCACTAGCATGAATGCTCTTCGGGACTTAGCCCGGACATCATTCAAATAACCATGCACATTTAACAACAAATCATGGCACATTCGTATTTCATTTTCGTTAGCAAAACTCAAACACAAGACACTTATCATTCTTGCAATTTCGGCTCAATAGCCACACACAAAGAGCATGATTTTGATTTGCTTAAAACATGATCTAATCAAATCATAATTTAAGCTCTATTACTCAAGAACTTACCCCTTTCCGCTGTCCGAAATCGACTCGGTAAGGTCCTTAATATAAATAATTGATAGAGAATATATATATAGTGGGTTCGCACATATAGTGCTTAATAATCAACCACGCACACTTAGTGCCATGTACTTTAAACTCGCACACTTAGTGCCATGCATTTCAAGCCCGCACACTTAGTGCCAATCTCACAACCGTGAACACTTATTGCCCGCACACTTAGTGCCAATCTCACAACCGTGAACACTTATTGCTCACACACTTAGTGCCAATCTCACAACCGTGAAAACTTATTGCTCGCACACTTAGTGCTGAAAACCAACCACTCTATACGCTTCACTGCCTTTTTACATTCGACAATTTCGTCTCTACATACATATACACATATAGCAATACACCTTAGTATATCATTTACATTACTCGAATACAAACAAAACACGCTTATCGACCATTCAACTTCGAGTTCCATAGCCACATACAAAAATCACATTTATAGTCATAACACTCTTTCAAAATTGCATCACTTATACCCTTATAATTCAATCCAAATCGAAATTCAAATACGATACATGATACGTACCTGATCAACTTAATAATTTAGGCATATCTAAGTGAAGTTATATCGCAAATTCTCATAGTCAGAAGCTTGCTACAGCTCGATCGGGATCAAGATTCATTGCAATACAGCAAACACATTTTAATAGCCAAAAATCATCACACTATCATTTTATCACTTTATGGCATGTATAAATAGACTCACGCGTGCTACGTTAGTCCTAGAATCGACTAAACCGTAGCTCTGATACCAATCAAATGTAACACCCCGAACCCGAGACCGTCACCGGAGTCGAACACGAGGTGTTAGAAGACTTTAACCACTTATAAAAAAATTTCCCAGACACTGCCAATCTGCGTACTAGTCGCTTTAAAAATCATATCTTGAGTTTCACAACTTGAAAATCAGTTTCGTAATATTTTCCTGAAACAAGACTCATATGCCCATCTACATATTTTTTTCTATAATTTTTGGTCAGGCCAATTAGTACAGTTTATTAGTCAAATTCTCCCATGTTACAGGGATCGACTACACTGACCTTTGCGCATTACGACTTGGATATCTCCCTGCACAGGGCTTCAGTACTGATGCCGTTTGTTTCTATAGAAACTAGACTCAGAGAGGAATCCATACATATATGGCATGACTCCGAATTATCTCTGGTTAATTTATAATGAATTTCCAAAGTCAGAATAGGGAATCCAGAAACCGTTCTGGCCCCTTCTCACGAGAACCTGAATATCTCTTAACATACTGTCCATATGATCATTTCGTTACTTTTCTATGAAAATAGATTCATCAAGGTTCGTTTACATAATTTATTCACTATTTAATTCCAATCCTACTATTTTTAGTGATTTTCCAAATCTACATCACTGCTGCTGCCAGCATCTGCCTTTAAGGTAACTTTACCTATTTCATAGTTTCCATGATTCAACTAGCCCTTTAGCATAAATAGCACAAATCATGATAGCGATTAACCAATTCCATACCAATGATTATAACATTATGCTCAAACATATATAAGCCATTTTCGCATGGCTATATACATTAACCAAAATATTCTTCCGCCACTAGTCTATCTTATACATGCCATAAGACAATCCGAAACATAGCAGTACCAAACAGTGGATAGTGATAGTGTGACTAGTTGCTGACGATCCCCGAGCCTGTAGCTTCGCAATGAGATCTATAAAACAGAGGAAACAGAGAAAACGGAGTAAGCATTACAATGCTTAGTAAGTTTTAAGCAGTGTCAGCAGATAACAATCAAATTATAACATAGTTGTTCGTATTTTTATTTCACTCTTCCTTCGGGCATACCATCCTTTACCGAGTCTGCACATCTCATCATATACAATAGGCAGATAAACTTTCACATAAAAGTGAGCTCATGTGACATAGATATATCGTATGATTTCACATCACTCTCACACTGATCCGATGTCACATAATCACAGGAATAGTCTCATAGATTGCTTTCGTATGCATCACATACCTTATGATTTAGTGCAATCAGCTCACATATAAACTTGAAGTACATACCTGTTTAACCTTTCGCATTGAATATATTTATAAGCAATTCTTATTACGAAGTCTTACCCGGACATAATCTCCACACGAAGTTATCGGGTCTTACCCGGACAAAATCCCCACACGTAGTCATCGGGTCTTTAGAGCTCGGATATAGTACAAGCACGAAGCTTAAGGACATTAATCAGTGATAATATTCTTGCATAAAGCCTGCGGGGTTTTAACCCGGATATAGTACTGACACAAATGCCTTTCGGACTTATCACATTTATGCACTTCCACATCCATTACGTTGGCCACTCGGCCTTGTCACATATATACGCTTTCACATTCGTCACATTGGCCATTAGGCCTTATCACATATATACACTTTCACATTCATTACATCGGCTATTAGCCTTATCACACACATACACTTTCACATTCATCACGTCGGCTATTAGGCCTTATCACACATATACACTTTCACATTCATCACATCGCTATTAGCCCTATCACACATATACACTTTCACATTCATCACGTCGGCTATTAGGCCTTATCACACATATACACTTTCACATTCATCACATCGGCTGTTAGGCCCTATCACACATATACACTTTCACATTCATCACGTCGGCTATTAGCCTTATCACACATATACACTTTCACATTCATCACATCGGCCATTAGGCCTTATCACGTATATACACTTTCACATTCATCACATCGGCCATTAGGCCTTATCACGTATATACACTTTCACATTCATCACATCGGCCATTAGGCCCTATCACATATATATACACTTTCACATTCATCACATCAGCCATTAGGCCTTACTATCATTTCATATTCGAATACTCATAAACTTACAATACCACGATTTAGAATTCAAGTATGGGTTTAATCAATAGCTTATGAGCAACTAAAACAAGTTTATCAAGGTTCACAACATAATCTCAAATTCAGCACAAGCTGTTTTTCCTGAGCAATAGTCACTAAATTATTTATAACTGGAGCTACAAAGCTCCAAATCACTTTCCGTTAATTTTTCCTGAATATAGACTCGTATGTCTTCCATCCATAAAATTTCCAGAATTTTAGGTTTGGCCAATCAATACCAGATTTTTCTTAAAGTTTCCCCTGTTTCACTGTTCGACTAATCTGACCACTCTTCGCTACGAATCAAATTTCTCATTTTACAGAATTCAAAATGTGTTGTATTTGATTTCATTTGAAACTAGACTCATTAAGGAGTCTAAGAATATAAATTTTATCTTATAACCATTTTTGTACAATTTATAATGATTTTCTAAAAACAGAACAGAGGATTACAGTGAAATTCTGCGCTGTCTCACACAACTTTAAGTATCTCATTATCGGAAATTCCTTTGCTTACATAGTTTTTTATAAGAAGCTAGACTCATTAAGCTTTAATTTCATGTCTCATTCAGCCTCTAATTCAAGTCCATGAATTTATGGTGATTTTCTAAAGTCTCGTTACTGCTGCTGTCCGAAGCAGACTATTTCAATTACCCTTAAATTCCCAAGCTCAAACACTTAAGAACTACCATTTGAGCTTAGAACATATCATGGCCACATCTTGTCTTATTAAATCAACTCATCATGTCCTATTATAATTGAATTTACT